>NW_022196904.1:77330770-77392242 GCF_008632895.1 Mastomys coucha
ACAAACAAACAACCCCCTCAAAAAAAACCCAAAGTAATTCCATTAAAATCAGGAATAAGACAAGGATTCCCACTCTCCTTTTATTTATTCAATATAGTACTTGAAGTTTTAGCTAGAACAATAAGACAACTAACAGAGATCAAGTAGATACAAGTAGAAGAAAAAGAGATGTCAAAGTATCACTACTCACAAATTATATGATAATACACATAAACAACTCCAAAAGTTTTACTAGGGAACTCCAACATCTAATAAATACCTTCAGTAAAATTGCTACATACAAAATTAACAAGAAAAAGATATGTAGTCCTCATTTATACAAAAGATAAACAGGCTTGGAAAGAAATTAGGTAAGCAACACCCTTCATAATAGCCACAAATAATGTAAAAAATCTCGGGGGTAAGTCTAACAAAGTAAGATCTCTATGACAAAAATTTCAAGTCTCTGAATAAAGAAATTGAAGAAGATATCAGAATAGGAAACGATCTCCCATGCTCTATGATAGGTAGGACTAACAAAGTGAAAATGGCCATCTTACCAAAAGCAATCTACAGATTAAATGCAATTCCCATCAAACTTCTTTACAGACTTTGAAAGAACAACACTTGACTTCATATGGAAAAGCAAAAATCCCAAAGTATCTAAAACAATCCTGTACAATGAAAGACCTTCTGGAAGTATCATTTTTCCTACTTTCAAGATCTACTATAGAGCAATAGTAATAAAAACCTCATGGTATTGGCATAAAAACAGATGTGTTGATCAATGGAATTGAACTTAAGTCATAGAAGTAAACTATACAATGAAAAAAGAAAGCAACAAATGGCACTGGTCTAACTGTATGTCAGCAAGAATGCAAATAGATCCATATCTATCACCTTTACAAAACTCATGTTCAAGTGGATGTAAGACCTCCACAAAAAACTGTATATACTAAATCTGAAAGAAGAGAAAGTGGGTAATAGACTTGAATTCATTGGTACAGGAGACAAATTCCTGAACAGAACACTAGCAGCTCAGGCACTAAGATGAACACCTCATGAAAGGTTTTTTTAGGCAAAGAACACTGTCAATAGGACAAAACATCAGCCTACAGAATGCAAAGGTTCTTTATCCACCTACATCCAACAGAAGCTGATAATCAAAATATATAAAGAACTCATGAAACTAGACACCAGCAAACCATACAGCACAATTTAAAAATGCTTTACAGGTCTAAATAAAGAATTTTCTACAGAGGAAGCTCTAATTATCACAAGCACTTAAAGAAGTGTTTAACATTTGTAGTCATCAGGGAAACAAAAAATCAAAATGACTCTAAGATTCCATCTTACTCCCATCAGAATAGCTAAGGTCAAAAACTAAAATGACAATACATGCTGGAATGGATATGGAGCTAGGAGAATATTCCATTGCTGGTGGGAGTGCAAGTTTTGGAAAACAATTTTGCAGTTTCTCAGAAAATTGGGACTCTATCTACTTCAAGACCTAGCTATACCACTTCTGGGCATATTCCCTAAAGATTATCTACCATATCACAAAGATAGTTGCTCAACAATGTTTATAGCATATTTATTTGTAATAGCCTGAAACTGAAAACAACCTATATGTCCTTCAACTGAAAATGGTTAAAGAAAAAGTGATACATCTACACAATGGAATATTATACCACTATTTAGAAAAATGACATCATGAAATTTGCATGCAAATGGATGGAACTAGAAAAGATCATCCTCAGTGAGGTAACCCAGATACAGAAATACACATATGTTATGTACCCACTTATAAGTGGATATTAACCATAAAATATAGGATAACTATGCTACAATATACAGACCCAAAAAAGCTATGTAAGAAGAACAGCCCAAGGGATAATGCTTGAATCTCATTGAGAAGGGTAAATAAAATAGAGATCGGGGTGGAAAGGAATTGACTGGGAGAGGGAAACAAGATGGATCAAGTGTGGGGAGGACAGAGGGAGAGAGAACTGTGAGAGAGAGCTGGAATAAGTGGGGGGCATCTTTGGAATGATCTAGAAACCAGTAATCAATGAAAGTGACCCTAGCTAAGACTTTTAGCAATGGAGGATATGTAACCCCAAATTGCCATCTCCTGTAACCAGAAAAGTCTTCCAATGGAAGGACTGGGGTACCAACCCAGCCACAAATACCTTAGAACCACAATTTGTCCGGCTTACAAGATGTGCAGGGATAAAGATATATTAGAAACTGAAGGAATGGCCAATCAATGACTGGCTCAGCTTGAGACGCATACCATGAGAAGGAGCCAACCCCTGATGCTTTTAATAATATTCTGCTATACTTGAAGCTAGGCACCTAACATAACTGTCATCTGAGAGGTTTCACCCAGCAAGTGATGGAAACAGAAGCAGGTGGAGTTTGGGGAAATCTGTAGAAGAGGCAGATTGGGGGGGCAGAGAGGTCAAGGACAGCAGAGGAAAAAATACAGAATCAACTAACCTAGGCCATAGGGATCCATGGAGACTGAACTGCCAAACAGAGAACATGCATGAAAAAGACGTATTCCCTCTACAACATGTAACAGTCGTGGATCTAGGTCTTCCTGCCTGTCGTATTCCTAACAACAGGAGCAGGGGCTGTCTCTGACTCTGTTACCTGCCATTACATCCTCTTCCCCTAACTGGGCTGCCTCATCTAACCACACTAGGAGAAGGTGCTCTTAGTCCTATTGCAACTTGATATGTATGTCAAGGCTGCTTAATATCCATGGAAGGCCTCCTTTTTCTGAGGACAAATGGGGATGGGGGGCGAGGGAGAGACTGGGGGAAGAGAGGGAGATGAAGCAGAGTGTAAAGTAAATAAATTAATAGAAAAAAAAGTTGAAAGTATGTGATTTATTTGTAACTGGTGATTATGGCTTATAAATTTGATTTTTTTCAATTTTAAAACACATTTTATGATCAAAATATTGTGAACATCTTTCAGTGCATTGTTGATATCTAAAAATTGTTTCATTTTCATACTTTAAATTGCTAGAATATATGTCTTCATATTAGTGGATTGTTGTTTTTCCTCTGCACCAAATAGTTTGTTCATATCTTTGCTTTTATTTATGGGCTTGTTTTAAAATAATTCAATGAGAATTCATGTAAAACGTACTTCATTTTTCCTTTCTTAATTGTAAATTTCTAACTATTTTCCATCTGCCATATGTCTTGTTTCCAAAGGTACACATACATACAAATATAAGCACACACAGTCACATACACACCGACAACAAACATGCATAGACATAAATGTAGCTGCATGCGCACACAGAGACACACAGAAAAATGCATGTGTGCATGGATTGTCTTTCCTTGCATCACTCTTTCCTTCATGCAATCCAATAATATTGAATAACCATTCACTTTTATCTTCTCATACCACTTCTGTGGTGTAGTAGAAACATCTCCGGAACTGGCCTGTGATAGAAGCAGAGGATCAGCTGATGGAAAGTTGGTGATCAAGAAGGAGGAGTCAAATGTGGCTGACTTTCCAGGCTTGGTACGTGGTGTTAGGGTGCAACCACAGACCAAAAGCCATGGGCACAGGAAAAGGAACAAGTCTGTTAGGTTAGATAAGGAATTCAGTTTTGCCCATGTTACAGTTAAAAAGCCTGCCAAAAAACCTGGCAGAAATGCCCACCAGGCAGTTTGTAACTAGTGTTACAAACAGCAATGAAATATGAGAGAAATGCTGGGGTTTAAAATGTAGGAGTAGAAATCATCAGCCAACATTTGTTAGTTTATCATTTTTCCAGTGCATATCCTGGGCCTTGAATTATACAAAATGGTTTATTGCATTATTTTTTGCATTTAGTCTTCTCAAAGAACTTATTTGGTAAAATGTATTACTCTTTGAATTGTACATAGGAGGGGACACAGTTACAGAAATTAAGTGACTAAGGTCTTTCAGCTGGGTAGTAGTAGAACCTAAATGAAAATTTAATCTTTAGAATAATTTGCTATATTGTACCAGAGTGAATGAGTTTAAGTAAAGAACTAGGATCCAAAGGATGGAAAATAGCAAAAAAGCTAGATGGACAGAGAAGAAGAAATTTGCCAATGAAAGCGCTTCAGAAATTAGTTACAGAATAGGTAGAGGATCATATTGACACTTTAATCAGAATGGGTGCATTTTGATGGTAGAAGCTTGTATCTTTCCTATTCTTTTAGATAGATGTGAGATCCTTGTTTTAGCTCTTACCATAAATCTATCTATTGCAGTGTTTTGCATATAAATACCTTTAATTGGCACTTTAATAGTTATGTCAATGATTTTCTGGCATAATTTCATCCTTCTGGATATACTGCATGAGTTCTTATATCATAACTTTCACAGACTGGGGACTCACTCAACACTAGACACCCTGAGTGTCACAGTATTACTGCTTTCTCTTGGATCAATGGAAAAATATACCCTGGTACATGATGTGTGTGTGTGTGTGTGTGTGTGTGTGTGTGTGTGTTTGTGTGTGTTTGTGTGTGTGATTGGATCACTACTCAAATAAAAATGTTATTTATATTTATTGAATGAGTATAGAATTTATACATTTACCATTAAATGATAAGACAGTCCTAGAAATAGAACCAACCTTTTTCCCCTATATAGCCTGAATATACGGTAGTATAGCACAAAAAATCTAGAGAAGAAACTTTGGTCTATATTTTGTCAGATGTCAAGGAATGCAGTACGTACCAAAAGAAACAAATGTTGGCACTATTAAATGAAATTTATGTTTTTTCCTTTATTTCTGTGATTCTGGGGTGATTGTGTAAAATACTTATTACCTATTTTGCCCAAATAAAGAGGAGGTACTTGCTATAGCATAATTATGAGACTTCAATAAAATCAGCTAAATAAAGAATATATACAGCATGAGGAACATTAAATTTGACTACATTTGGAATGTTTTGATGCCTGTGCTTCACATATCCTTGCTGTTTAGCTACTCCATTGTTCATGTCTTCTCATCTATGTTGGGTAGATTAGAAGAAACATGAGCTCCAAGTCTGAGACATCAGTCTGATGCAACCCTAATGAGAGCAGTTACGGACATAATTCTATCTTTCAACGTACCTATGGCCAAATGGTTCAGGGCTGAATCAGGTTTCCTGATGTAAACTAATGGAGAGTTCAAAACCTCAATTACAGTTACTTTCTGCTGATAATGGCTAATTTTTTTAAAATGAACTTTTGGAGGAAAAATATTGCAACATCAGAATGCTTACCAACCAACACGTGTTCATTTTAAGCACTCTCCACACTAAATCCACCTGGGCCTCTTTCCAAATAATCTAAATGTTAATGTGTACTTGTAGATGACTGCAGCATTCCTGAATCAATACTGGATGTAACCAACGCCCATTACAAGTGGGAGCAGGTTTGAGAGAAACAGGTTTACGACAGAGAGCCTAGCGGATAAAAGGGGAACTCTTTGAAGATGTCAGAGCAAAGCACTGCTGTGGCCTTAACTTGGCAGCTTTATTTGCTGAAATTGTGCTCTAGGAGATCTCCAGATACCACTGTTAAATGCAGGTGTCATTTGAGATTTCTAACTCTCTGTTTTTGCCTCAGGAAGGAATAGACTTGAAGAAAGCTTGGCTCATTCCTTTTATTTGGTGTAATTATTAGTAATGTCTCTTCTGTTCTCAAGAGGGTCAGTATTGGATAATAAATTCTATGGTCATTTCTTCAAAGGTCTTTTTTTTTTTTTTTTTTTTTTTTTTTTTTTTTTTTTTTTAGGGCAAAGGCCCATCTTCTTGATGATATCTTCCTTATATTAATCTAAGAAAAATTAGCTTACCTTTCCTGCAACAAAGCCTTTGGGACTGACTCTTTCCTGCAGTCCTTTAAGTATTTCTTTGATGCAATAATTAAGAGCTCACATAAGCTAACGACTAACTCCCTGTAGTTCTTTTAATGGCAAAAGCAAATAAAGTAACTTTTCAGAGGCTCATCTAATTTGGCAACCCCAGAGAGAAGCAAAAGGAATTGGCCTTTCAAGTTTATATTTGCAAAGCAATTTCCAATCATTTTAATTAGTTTCTCCACTTAACAAATGAAAGCTTTTGTATCCACACTGGACAGCCAGTGAATGCAGGCACAGATAGCTGTCCCTGTGCTTTCTGGGATATCGTGAAGGCCTTGAACTGGGAGACCTTTGCAGGCTCACACCTTTATGACTTGTGTCATCTGCCTTTCTGTTGCTGGGGAGAGGGTGTGTTGTGATTTGGCAATAGGAGCACAGTGAGAGCATGACAACAGTGCCAGAGATGTGTGGAGAGTCCCTGGGAAAAACCAGTTTCCCCGATGCAAATATGGATGGATGTTGAGAAGGTTCCATTACAAGTTCAGAAACCTAGTTAGGTCTCACTGGACTACTAGTCTTTGCTTACTGTGCCTCTTAAGTCTAAAGGGTTTAAAAAAGAAGCTCACAGTAATTTCTTCCCATTGTGAGGAATTATCATAAGACTGCAATGAATGCGTCTGGAAAAAAAATTGGACATAATCCCTGCCTAGTCAGAGTGCCTACTAACTGTGGTCAGGTACTGTCCCTAAGAGGGTCATTTACTGCTTCAGAGAGGCCACAAAACAGACATGTTAGGGCTCCTTCAATAGCTCTAGACCTACATTTTTAGTTTTAATTTTGTGTTATTTTGATTAAAGAACTCCCCATTTTTATAAACATTAACCCCAGAAACCATGAGTCTTATCCTGCCTGCCCTAAACCATATATTTGGATGTCTGATGTCACAATAACAGGAAAGACCAAATTAAAGTTAAGATGACACAGCTGTTTCTGGCTCGAGAAACTGGCTGGGGCCTGCAAAAATGTTGGGACACCTATAGTAGTGAGGAATGGGTCACTCTGGATCTCAAATTTTTCCCTATCTGCTTGTCTCTTCCATCAGCTCTTCGGCCACAATGATTTTTTTTTTTTAATCTATAGGAGTGTGGATTGGGATGTGTCAAGGGTCTGATTTGTTGATGCTAAAAAGGTATAAGTGCTTCCAGTTCCTGAGGACTCTTCCTGGGAAATGAAGATACTGTATTAGTCAATACTGTCAGCAGACAGAATATTTCTCTTTCCTGTTAGATATAATCTGCCCGGTGTGGATGTGGATGACACTTACCTGGTACTAAGCCCTTCAACAAAATCAGAAGACAGTGGTTCAGTGGTTCTGCACATCCTCCCTTAGTGCTCCATCATGAGCAAAGCTTCTGAATTATCCCGTCAGAAGAAACAGAGCTATTTTGATGAAATTTAAATCTTGCCTGCTATTTTCCTTTAAGAGCTGTCATTTAGTCACATTTGGTTTAACCTACTACATGATATATATGTATATATACAAATACATAAATGCACATATCACACACACACATTATGACTTTCTTTTTGTCCTAGAAACCAAACTTCACCCTGTTGTACATGTGTGACCACGCAGGAGAGGAATCTTCTGCTTCTGAGGTGCAGGTAGAAGCTGAAAGTGAAGGTATATAACTTTAGAGGAGGAGAGGAGACTCTGGCCATCACAGACTTTCTGCTCACTCTTTTATACAGTTTAAAATCTCATTTCTTACACTAGCAAGCTACATGGAATCTTGGGACAACAGCTTTCAATCTTGCTTTCCTTTCATAGTTGCACAGAATACCTCACTTTATAAAGAAATATAATGATGAAATAAGACGGCATGGACCGAGTTCTTTTCTGAGCACACCAGGTAAAGGTGGAATATTGATCCCAAAGATCTGCTCCTTCCTTTCCTCACAGCCATAAGTTCCTTAGGGAATTCTTACCTGCCCGGGGAGACTTTCTCTGTTCTCCCCCACCCCCTTAAATAAACAGCCAAACACACACAGGCTTTTCATATTTCCTTTTCCACTTCACTGATGCATTTATCTCGCATGGGTCTCTGATTATTTGTATATTCCCACAAGCACACAGGTATCTGCATAGGGCATATACCTATGAACGAATGATTAAGTGAATAAATAAGAATGCGTTGAAACCAGCAGGGCTTGGATTTGAACTAGGCGTTTTCTTTACACTTGTAAGTTATATCCTGTTCTTGCTACTCCTCACTTGTAAAAGCAGAAGAATAATGATACTTTAAAGACTTCCAAGATGACTAAGTGGTGTATACGAGAAGATTTAGAAACATCTGCGGATACTTACAAGGATAAGGCCATTTGTGTATTGTTCAGATTAGCTTGGAGAGTTTAGGATAGAAGTGGAGCCTGAAAGTGTAGTTAGCCCTTAGCATTTCGTCTCAGGTGGCCTCTACTTAAGGTCTTTAACAGTTGAACAGGTACTAAGAGATAAGCATTACCATTTTATAGAAGCCTAGGCAAAAGGAGCTCAAAGAGTTTGCCTGAGAAGACCTAAATCAAAGTGCCTACTGCCTTGGTGTTTCTCAAGGCCTCTCCAACCTCACAACACTGTGTGGGTGGAGGCAGGGCCTGGTAGCCTCAGAAGACCTGGGTACTTTTCAACACTTGATCTCTCCCAGGCAGATCACGGAAAACAAAATCCACACAAGTTTGTGTCATGGACGGAAGGCGACAGAAAAAAAATCTCTGCGAAAGGCAAAAAGCACTTTGCAAGTAAGAGCTGAAGAGGCAGCAGCACTGGGGTCCCGAGTCCTTTAGCTTCCAGTCTCAGGAGTAGCTCCTGTCTCCTCCCACTTTGGAGACCGCGGAGTAGGAAGGAGGATTAAACCCGGGGGAGGAGTTCCGCCCCAGCTCCCTAGCTTGTGCCAGCACGCCTAGACTTAGCGCCCACATAGAGCTCCCTTCTCCGTCTCGTGCCCAGCCCCGGCTGTGCTTCTCAGGGCAAGCTCCAGGCTCCGCAAGATCCGCGGGCCTCCAGGATGCAGACACCGCACAAGGAGCACCTGTACAAGCTGCTGGTGATCGGTGACCTGGGTGTAGGAAAGACCAGCATCATCAAGCGCTACGTGCACCAAAACTTCTCCTCGCACTACCGGGCCACCATTGGTGTGGACTTTGCGTTGAAAGTGCTCCACTGGGACCCAGAGACGGTGGTGCGTTTGCAGCTCTGGGACATTGCAGGTGAGCGCTCTGCGACCAAGGGCGTGAGAGTGGAGTGGAGTAAGGGGTTGGGGCGGGGGCAGTGAAGAGTCTGGAGTGGAGAATGACTTTTCAGCCGGTTTTGAGTCCCGGGACCCAGGAGTGTAATCAAGCAGGAGATACAGATCGCCAGAGCGTTCCACTCTAGGAAACTTTGGCTTAATGGCTTGGAAACCTGATTTCAAAGAAATGAAAGTGTTTTCGTGTTTTGTTTTTTGTTTTTTGTTTTTGTTTTGTTTTGTTTTTGTTGTTGTTGTTTCTGCTGGAGTTGTCTCAACTCCAGCTGCAAGGTCTAGTAACTTCGCTGTCTCTTTCTGGTTGTTATGGGCCATGACTTGAGCTTGTTACTCCACTTTCCCCTGAGATTCTTAGGTGCAGAGCAGACTGTTGCAGGACTGTTTTCATTCTTGTAGCTTTCTGGACGCAGGTAACCCCGACTGGCCAGAGTGTCTCACGTCGTGGCTTTCATCCTTCGTGTTTAGAGGGGAAACCCCTAGAAAGCTTAAGAAGGAACAGGATTGTCTCGAGTGAACTCTTTCTTGTTTGTCCATTCTTATTTCCTAGGAATTTAGTTTCTTCCAAATTTCACTACTATCATCTCACTGTTTATTGGCCTCTTCAGTGAGGAAAATTTGAATAAATCTAGAATAAACTATTTCTTCCCACACCACTCCCCTCTTCTCCATCTTCCATCTCCCTCTATCCCTGGCTCTCTCTTCTTCACACTCAGTCTCAAAGGGGAGACCTTGTATGGTTTTTAGGGAAACATGAAAGGAAGAAAGAAAGAAAGAAAGAAAGAAAGAAAGAAAGAAAGAAAGAAAGAAAGAAAGAGAGAGAGAAGGAAAGAAAGAAAGAGAGAGAGAGAGAAAGAGAGAGAGAGAGAGAGAGAGAGAGAGAGAGAGAGAGAGAGAGAGAGAGAAAGAAAGAAAAACGGAGTCGGGGTCCCATCATGTAACTCTGCTAACCTAGACTAAGCTGATCTTGAACTCATAGAGATCCACTTGCCTCTGCCTTCCTAGAGGCAAGAGTGGGGGTTGTGATGATGCTAATGTCATCTGCTTTACGATTTCTTGATTTGATCTTGGAGAAATATGAAATATGAAATCAGAATTTGGCTAACAGCTTATACCAGCTCCTAGGCACACTAAGAAAGGAGGCAGGCTACAGTTAGTACTCAAGACTGGGTCCTCCTTGGCTGCCTGTAACCTGGGAGTGCCTAGCATTCTCGATGCTAACTCACCAGATCAGTAGCATTTGAAGCTGCAAACGGCTAGGCACTGGTAGCTCAAGAATCTTCTTGCTTTGGAATTTTAAACTCCAGTGAGATTCTCCATGATCCACTTCAAATAGCCCTACTTAATCTCTATTCATGGTCTGCAGCCCCAAGAACACCTCCATAAGTTCTGGATTTAAAGTAAGCAATTCCTTTTTTGGTAGATATGCTCATTTCAGCTAGTGTGTTTCACTGGAAACATTTGCCATGACTTGAAATGAGCCTCAAGAAGGAAAATTCCTACAAGACCATGGACAGTCTTGAGACCCATGTGCTTCTGTAGCCATGAGCTTGCAGGTCTTACAATAAGGTTCGTTGGTGTAGGTGGGTTTATGGTTTGGAGTCTTTAGCAGTTCTGGAGAAGCATGAGCCATTGGAGACTTGAAGACTGCATCAACTGGAGTCTTTTGAGCTTTTCACTGTGAGCCTGTGCCCTCTGTTGCTGCATGTTTTAGTGTCTGAAATGTCTTCCAGATACACCAGCATTCTCAGGTCCTTGGTTTAAAATAACTTACTGTTTAAAAGATGTAACTGTAGCTAGCATTATTTAGCTAGCATAATTATAGTCTAAACAGCATTATGTCTTCAGCCTTGTTATATGTTGGTGAGTTTTAAATCCCTCTTCTAAACAGGAAGAACAGAAAGATGTAGGATTCTGAGCTTCCAGAATGGGATACCTCTAGAGAGGAACACCTTTGTCTGAACACTATGTGATTGCAGATAAATTCCCCATATCTTTGTTTAGCTTTTGATATCTATATACAGGGAGTGTGTTTTATTCTTCCACATGAGAGAAGAGTAAGCAATAATGCATGGTAAAGGCAATAGTACTACACTCTAGGAGTTACCACTGTTTGTATATTTATACATACTAAGCAAGAGGAACATGCCATACATACACTAAGTCCTAACAAGTTACAATTCTTATATCACACATGTATCTTGCCTTCAGATGCCACCCCAGCATCAGTTTTAGTCTCATGCATTTTGTAGCATAAGGCAGTTTGAGTTCCAAGCTTCCTCTCAGAAGCAATTTAACTCCCACACTTGGGAATCCCTTCCTAAGCCATGATTTCAGACCAAAGTTTTGGTGAAGGCTATAATCACAGAAGTCTGTGCAAGTAGGAAATCTGGAGGATCCGAGGTCCATTCAGCAGACAGAATGGCATTCACCCTCATGGTAATGCTCAGCTCACTTTCTTTGATAACTTCAAGCTCAAAGGCTCTGAACTGCTGAGTTGGAGGTTGAAAGATGCTTGGGTAAAAGCAAGGTAATTGGCAGATTGGATGCTTGTAATGTAATTGTTCAAGTTGTATTAGAGACCTCTGAGTTCTAAGGTGATATGAAATCCAACCTCCACTCTCCACTGAGATTCAGGTTAGGTTAAGTATGCCTTTGAGTACCCTCAAGTCATAGCATGCATTCTCCTTTTCTTAACTCTAGTATGTAACTATAAAGAATGGGTAATAGTGAACTGAGTTTTGAGAATGTTCAAATTCTTTTTCTTTTAACTTAAAAAGTAAAACATAGTTTTATGTGTATGGGTGTTTTGCCTGCATGTATGTCTATAAACCACATGAATGTGGTGCCCATGGAGGTAAGAAAAAGGTGTTACAGCCTCTGGAATGGGATTTACAGAGTTGGGAGCTGCCATGTGGGTGCTGGGAACTGTACTGAAATAGGTCTTCTGCAGTTGCTGTCAACGTGCCTAACTGCTGAGCCACCTTTCTAATTTCTCCCCCTTGTTATGGTTTGGTTTGGTTTGGTTTTGAGACAGTGTAGCCCAGGCTACCCTTGAACTTACTGTGGAGACAAAGTTGATTTTAAAACTTCTGATCTTCTTTCCTGTGCTTCTCAAGTGCTGAGGTTACATGTAATTGCTACCATATTCAGCTTATGCAATATTTGGAATCAAATTAAGGGCCTTGGGCATGTTAGGCAATCACTTAACCCACTGAGCTTTATCTTCAGCCCTGACACTCTTGATGAGAGAACAAAGACTTGCCTTGACTATAGGATATTAGCCTACTGCAGAGTAGTTCTTGTCATAGGTAGATCCTTTGTGTTTCATTTGGTTCACTGATGTAAGGCCTGATTTGTATATGGGTTATCATGATACATATTTTATATCATCACTTTGACTGGCCTGCCTGATTCTGAAACTCCCAAGACTTTAGGAGCTTGTGAAACAAGAACATAATTTCTCCAAAATTTTCCCTATTTCTGAAAAAGTCTACTACAAAGAAGAGCCTGGGTCAACTCTGTTCAGATGTTCTTGGCAGAGTGAAATATATTAAGTTACTTTGCCTGTTAACAGCCAAGCAGGATTGTGCCTATCCTGTCTGTGTTGAAATCATACTAGGTTCTGCAGTCCACCAGCTTGTTAGTACATGACAAGCAGTGAGTTCTTGTGGATAAGGCCCTATCACTTTCTTTGGTTGGTAGGTAATTTTTGCTTTCTTCCTGAATTTTTTCTATTACTGAGAATAGACCTTTTTTTTTGTTTGCTTTGTTTTGTTTTTGGTAACAATTTTTTATTAGATATTTTCTTTATTTACATTTCAAATGATATCCCCTTTCCCGGTTTCCTTTCAAAAAAAAAAAAAAAGACCCTATTTCCCTGCTCACCAACCCACCCTCTCCTGCTTCCTGGTACTGGAATTCCCCTACACTGTGGAATTGAGCCTTTACCGGGCCAAGGGCCTCTCCTCCCATTGATGACCAATTAGGCCATCCTCTGCTACATATGCAGCTGGAACCATGAGTCACACCATGTCTACTCTTTGGTTGGTGGTTTAGTCCCTGGGAACTCTGAGGCTACTGGTTAGTTCATATTGTTGTTCCTCCCTAGGGGTTGAAAACCCCTTCAGCTCCTTGGGTCCTTTCTCTAGCTTTTTATAATACATTCTGATCACATTTTACTATCCCGCTACTTCTCTATGTTATTCTCCAACTTTCCTGTCCTTTAGTTATTAGGTAATTCTTGCCTTCTTCCTACAATTTTTGGATATTTATAGATACCACTAAGTAGAAAATGGAAATAAATGAACGAAAAAATATTTTTAACATTTGATCACTGATTGAGATGTGAGTTTATACTCTTCTTTTCTGTAAACACTAACCAAAAAATAAAAATAAAGAAAACAAAATATTTACACATGAGACTTACTTTCATACTACTCTCCAAACTAGATAAAGACACCAGCTGTTTTCCACATGAACACATTCGGAGAATTATATAATTCTCTGTAGAGCACCTATGTACTTTGGGACATAGCTTCAGGAATTGAGGCAATTACAGATCTAGCAGCTACCATCCCTTAAGCACCTGTCATTATGGCTGTCCAAGGATATTTAATTTCCTAGTAAAATAGCTGGCTATATGGTAGTATTAGAATTTAAGATATGGATGTTGAATAGGCTACTCCTTACCTTAATGAACATGCCCATCCTCACCCTTTCTAACAACTTTATTCCACTTCCCTTTGTTTAATAGCAGAGTGTTTCAGATACATTCTAAATGTAATATGAATTATGTATTATTAAAATATAATACTTGATATTGGTCAAGTCATGAAGTTTTACTGGACTACAGTATTCCACATATAGAATAGCAATTATTTTATTTGCCTATGATATCACATTTATAAGATGTTCTCTCAGTCTCTACAAGATTTAATATTATAACTTTACCTTGAGCTGGAGTGAAGGCATGATAGTTTTTCCTAACTTTCTTACTTTTGAGTCTTTTGACAGTTATATACATGTGTATAATTGTACACACACACACACACACACACACACACACATGTATATATATATGTATATGCAAACATATATATGAATGAATGAAAATTGCTTGAGTCTGCTAATCATCACACAATCCAACTCAGTATTCAAAGATGCCATGTAAAACATCATATTTGCAGACGGTTTGAAGAGTGCTTCTTCACCATGGAGAAGTTGTAGCGAAGTTGTCTTCAAGATCCAGCTTAGGAGAATAGCATTTCCATATCCACGCAAGATTCACCTATTCTGTCTTTTCTCATTCACTTGGGTCACCGTGGTAGACTGTTTTATAGTTTTCAAAATGTTCTCATACTGTGATCTCAACTGAAGGAAGGATTTGGACTTGGCCATCTCCTCAGTATCCTTAACATCTATGTTAAAAATAAGTATCCAATGAATTTTATATGTGTTAAGTATCTTGACACTAGATCTAGATATATGGAAAAAGCTAACTTTTGAAAACAAGTATGTCAAGTAAAACAAAATGCATTTAAAGAAGGGCCTATCTCTACAGGGGAACTTGTTGCCCCGTTTTTATCCTGGCTAGTTATAGGTTTTTAGATCACTATATTAAATAACATTCTATGTTCTTACAGCTAAGTGGAGTATATAGTAAGCAGAAGTGGAGACTTCAATATTGTGCAGGGACCATGGAGGAAGAATTCAAGACCTTTAGAGAGCCTTTGTTAAGTTTGCATTGGTTTAAAATGTGTGAGCATATAGAATATACTCTATCATCGAAAGACCCATTCTGACACAATAATGGGCGGCAGTTTTATAAAACAATTCTATGTGATTTGAGGGAAAGAAGGAACAGTTCTTATATGTGTGTTGGATTGTATGTCAGGCTAGGGGAATTGAATTAGATATGGCTTGATTCTTGACCTCAAGAAGGTTAATTTTTTTGCATCATGATGACATGAAAACATGTAAGCATGCCACCTCTAACATCAAGTGACATGTACTGATAGAGGTAATTACAAAATATTCTTATTCTTACAGCTGGAACACAGTGAATACTGTCCATGCTACACCTTTTTACTGTTTGAGACTAAAAAGCTTGAGAAAGCTAGACAAAGCCTGAATTAGCACAGCATTTCTTGTGCTCACAACTTATCTTGATTCTCTTTTGGAGTTATATTTCCTGATAGTGCCTCAGACTCTGACTCTAAAGCCATCTGTATGCTTGATATTGCCCATTTTCACCTTACAATTCCATCTTCTTGATTGTTCTCTACAATATTTTTTCACATTAGTTGTTTATTAAGTTTGCATGTATTTGTTTGTGGGTGTATGTGTGTGTACACAGTCACTGTGTTTGAACTAGAGGTATCACTTACCAAGACTTTTTTAAGAATAGTTGTTTTAAACTAGGCTTACAGCTTTTTTCTCTTATAATTCATTTCAGGAAGGGATAGATCAAGATTTTCAAGCCCCCGTGAACACTTTCTTATGTCTTTTTCTGTGATCTAGAGGTAGACTTTCCAGAAAGTCATGGTGAGCCCATTATTTTAGAGTAAATTCCATGGAAGATCCTTCTCTTTAGATCATTATACTTTAGTATAACTTGGCAAAGTTCAAATTTAAGACTTGATTTTTCAGATTTCAAATTCTTATTTCAATATTTATTTGGGATAATGGTTCTGAATTTGCACTTTTCTTCTTTTGATTTCCCATTCCTAGATCAAGAGATGCCATCTTTTCCTCTTTGTAAAGTAATGACCTCTTTCTTTTTGAATAAGTATGACTTGCTCACCACCCATCTGAAGCTTGGTGGCAGCCTCCTCATGTCCTCAGATTGAAGTTTACAGCAGCCCAATCCCTATATAGGATCCTCATCTATTTTGATTTCTTCAGGTTGACCTCTTGCTACCGAACCGCACCATTTTCAGAGTTAAAGACTAAACTTTTCACTATGTATTTCAAGGCTTTACAAGACCAGGCCTCTGTTACTCATCAGCTCTACCATCCACTCATGGCATTAGACTGCACAGAAAGTTCACAATGTCCCATTTACTTACCTTTCCTGCTATGCAATAGCTCACACAATTGCCCCTGTATCAATGCACCTTCCTCTGTTTTACTTAGGTAACTCCTATATATCCTGTATCATTCCATCCATTCTATCTGTTGACTTCACTTGAAGATAGGAGGAGACACTATTTCTAAAATCACAAATTAGTCTTTATTTTCTCTAGATTATGATGTTTCTTCTTCTGTGCAAGAGTAGTAGGTTCATCAAAACTGTATCCCAAGATCCTAACATAGTACTTAGCACATAGTGGATATTCAATGAATATTTGTATAATAAAGCATTTCTAATCAAATATTGTATCATTAATTTGGCTCCAAGACAGGTTGCTTTTCAATTTTATTGATAAAGTAAAAGTTACTAATTCAAGTGTGAATGTAGTTGAAAGACTACAATTTTATACATATTAACATATGTATAAAAATATTTTTTAAATTAAAAAATATAATAACCAAATACCTTAAGGAGGTATTTTAGTATTTTTAACATTAAAAACTGGGAAATAAGCTTAAATATGATTTTTTAGAGCTATGACTCTTCATTTATCAAATCTTTATATAATTTGGAGTAAAATGTCAGTTGTTTAAAGGTCAAGTGGAAAAATACATTCTTTGGAATTTTCAGTATGTTAAATGGAGTAATAACTTATGAAAAGTAATTTTACATAGTTACATCTTCTTGTACCTCATCCAAACCTTCCCAGTCCTTATAGAGATAAAGGGATTTATGATTTGAAAGAATAACATTGGAGTCTCAGGCCCACAGAAATTATTAATGATAGAACTAATTCCTTGTTTATTATTGATGAGGCCTGAAGAATTAAAACCTTTTTAAAAGTAGTTAGCTTGTGTTATCTTAAATACTGAAGTTCAAATATGATGAAATTGGATAGGCAAGAGGGATCTACAGTTCAGTTGCTAACAATATATTTTTTCTGTAGCTCTAGGGACTCGACTCAGAACCTTGTGAAGGCAAAGACAAGGGATATACCACTGAGCTACATCCTCAGGCACTTTAACAATGGCACTAAAATGAAAACCATCCCAATGACCATGCATGGCAATATTTATATTTTAGTCATTTTAACACCTTGGCATTCCCCGTTTGGTCCCATGTTTATTATCTCTACTCCTTTCCATCTCTCTTGCATATCCATGCAAGAGATTCCACACATTGTAGTTCTAATATTTGACTCATTTGAAAAGCAACTGCCCTATGGAAATTCCCCACTTGTTTCTGTCAGTAGAAACTTCTTCATCCTTTGAGTCCTATGTGACATTTTTTTTTATTCCCCTGTAATACTTGGTGACACGTCTTGTATTAGAGTGAGTTTATCCCTTTGTAGATATACTGTGCAAGTTTCAGAAACCTCTGCTGTGAGTTATTTGGTACATATTTTAATTAGGTGGCTGTGGTCAGCAAAGAAATAGAGAAAGTGAGAATGCCACTTGGGAGGGTGTCCTCGTTAAGTTTCCACTTGTAACAAAATGTTTTAGCAAAGGTAATGTGAGGGAGCAAGGGGTTTATTTTAGCTCACAGGAGGAAAGTCAAGGCAGCGGGAGCCCAAAGCATCATGTTCACGTTCAGAAAGCACGGAACAATGAGTGTATACATGTTAGTGATCAGAACTTGCTTTCTCCATTTTATACACTTCAGGTTCCTCTGCCTCAGTAAGGGCCCCACATGCAGTGAACATGGGTCTTCCTTCATCAATTAAAAAAAAAATCAAGATGATCTCCCATAGGTGTGCACAGGGGCCTATTTCCCACATGCTTCTAGATTCTATGAGCCCAGAAGAGAGCTAAGAAAAGGCTTAATTTTTGAAGGAAGAAATAATGAATTTAAGAAGACTGGATAGTTTGAAGTGTTTGATTATTGTTTTCCTTAACTCTGTAATTTTTGCAGTTTGTATTTTCTTGATGCACTGTTTAGCTTTGTTCCCTAAATTTATATTCAAATTTAACTTTTAATTAGTTTACTAGTCTTGCATAAAATTGCTCTCCCAAGAAGAATGATGGATTTTCTTGTTTACTTCCTCAGTCTAATGCAGACCAAGTATTTATAGTGTGAGGGGGATTCCAAAAGATTTCTCTCTAATGTATAGGGGACGTTCAAAACAAATTGATTCAAAGTCCTTGTTGAGAAAATTGTTTTCCTCTGCAATATATTGTGTTATTAATAGCTCTGTTTATTGAGGGTCAGGCACATTATAGGAATATGCACCATTAGCTTTATTGCTCACAATGAGCTTATCTGGACACTTATTTCATAGAGACAAGAAAAATATACTTATTTACACTATGAAAATGAGAAGCATGTAAAACTTTTTGGACAGCCATACAGATAAGGAGATGTGCTGACTTATGATTTATCTGACCACTATTATTTTCTAACCAGTCTATTCTTATGCTTCCCAATATATGATAAAGTAAAGCAATAGTTTTGTAATTCATAAATTGTTTAAAGGTCATCTACTAGGAAAGCTAAATTCTTTATACTCATCATCAGTGAAAACTTATGATTAGCTGAAGTTAATATAGCCAATTTTTATATATGACTTTTAGGTCAGAAAACTGTAGTACCTGACGGACAGAAGTATCTCATTTATGAAAGAAAGCTAAGGATAGCTGTGTAGTTTCCAAATAATAAATAACTCTTATGGTGATAGGAGGGTCTCTTTCTGTGTCTTTGTATGTATGTATCTGTGACTTGATGTAAAGAAAATAGAGTTGACTCTGGGGGCTTATGCAGAAAATCTCAGACTCTTAGTTCATCAAATTCTTAGTGTCAAAATAATTTCTTATTATACCCTTAAGCCAAAGGAAATGTCTAAAAATTCTCTTCTTTCAAATATTAACATCAGGCAACTTAATAAGCATATGCTTTTTAGTAACTCAGTTTATAGAGTGCTTGGCTAGCATACATAAAGTTCTAAGTTTGCTATTCAGTCCTATATGAATTGAGACATGGTAATCTTTGTCAATAATCTCAGCATTGTGTAGGCAGAAGGATCAAAGCTCATTAAATGTCATCCTAGACTATGTAGCAAGTTCAAGGCCAGCCTGGGGTACATGTGGTTTTGTTATACACACAAAAAAGTATTTTCTAGCAAATAATTATTCTTTTGGAAAATAAACATAGCACAACTTACAAAAGATTTTGTAAATTACAATTTAGAAATATGTGTGCCTTGGGTTATGGAATGACTTCTTGACTCTTTGAGACAGACTTGCTCCACTACCTTCTTTTCCTGTCTGCATTGATTTGTCACATAATTCTTGTTTTCTATGACAGAAATTTCCAAAATTAAACTGCTACAATTGGTCTGATATCTGTTTGACCAAAACTACTACTGTGTTTGCCTTGAGATTTTAAAATACCATATGAATTTCCTGGAGGCATAGTAAAGCATTTCTGCTATGTTTGGGGAATTCATACTCTAAAGGACTCTGGAAATCCTTCAAGAATCAAGATTGGAAATAAGAGGGTAGTTTTGTATGGTATGTATTAGAGTGGCATTAAAGGTTACTTAGTACTACTATTTCAAATGCTAAATAATTCAAAGATTGCTTTTCATTGGCTGTATTGAGCTAATTATCTATTGATTGAACATATTTAGGTTGATTATTTGTTATTTTTAGAGCAACAATGGTTTCAATTAAAATTGTTACTGTTTAATAATTTTAAAGAAAGGTATCATAAGATTTTTAAATTTAGGCCAGGGAAGGCAGTGTATACTTGTGATCCCAACATTTGGGATGTAAAGCAGGAGGATCACAAATTCAAAACTAGCTAGGGTTACATAGTAAAATTTTAATGGGATCATATTTTCTTGTACACTTTAGTTAAACTTTTAGTTAAACATCTCACAGACACCTTGTTTATTCTTGATGGATAAATCCAAGAAATGATACACTACCATGAGTATTAAATAAGATCCATTGTTTATAGTGGATCTAAAATAATAGAAAGAGTATGCATAGTTCTGAAACACAGGCAGGTTGAGATCTTTATAAACAGTTGAGGAGAAATAGGAAGTAAATACATAAGATCTGTGATTCTTCTTTATTCAGTCCACTTCTTTCCTTGCAGGGGTTCCCTCCCATCAAAATGAATCAAAATAGTTACTTTATTATATGAAGTCCCTATATTGCTAGTTTCATTCTGTTATGTAAGTCTATTAAAAGCACACACCAAGAGCCTCTTAGAATCCATGTGCTATGCAAACATGAGTACTGTGATTGAGTAATTGAATTGGTGGCTTGAGGAATCTACGTTGTCACTGGCGACATTACAGAAGCTTACAGAACATGAAAAATACTACAAATAGGTGCTAAGTTAAATAACCAAGAGGGTGATATCATGAGTCATTGCTGGAGAAACTTAGGAAACAAAATGAGTTCAAAGTCAAATAGTTATAGTCTAGTCACAGTCATGATTAAAAGGAAGGTATGCTTATCTTATTAAAGTGGTATGAATGAATTATGTACGTTAAAACTGTTTTTTGTGTACATGAGTATTTGAAGGAAGTAGTGTCAGCACATTTTTCCACTTAAAAGTTAGAAGTTTAACATTGATTAGTTCAAAAGCATTCACAAGTGAACAATAGATGGTCATGACTTATTAATATGAGTTCTGTATTTCTAAGTGTTCAGAATTTTTAAGGTATTCCAATTTTTAAGGTACAGTGTGAATATGTACAACTTAGCTTCCTTTATGTTATAATTGAAGGGACTAATTTAAATTGTTTGAAGCCTGTTGTGAATCACACCACATATTAGCGGTTTAGCTTCTAGTTATCTACCTCAGCTTGAGGCATTAGGCACATTACTCTCTACAAGTGTTGATAGTGAGACACAGGGTCACGAATTTTATAGTAGTATATAGAAAAGAAAATAGGTTAACCTCAGAGTCCTGACCTCCCCATGTAACTTCTGGCCATACATTCAACTATCTATGCAACATGCTTATTAATAGAAATCTAAACTCTAATATGTCAGAATTCTGACTTACTTTCTGCCATTGAGTGTCACACATCAAACCCAATGAAATCAACTCCATCCTAGCTAATGATAAGTCCATTCTCTCTCTTTTTTTTCTTTTTGAGGCTCTGAAAGTCATACTTGAATTATCCCTTGCTGTGCAATTCCTCTGCTGTCTCTATTTCCAGTTGTATCCAAGAAACAAATAATCTTTACAACTACTGCTTTAGTTCAAATAATAATCTCTTGTCAGTTATTGCAATGCCTTTTTAACTGGTGTCTCCAGTCCTATCCTGACTCCCACACATCATTTCTCAATGCATCTGCCTTGGTAATCCATGATTTCTCATCTATTTGCAGTCCTTCAGTGTTTTCATCTCTTGCCTAGCATTAAAGAGAATATCAATACCATGACACCAAACTGTGTATACTCTAGACCTTCTGGTTGCTTTGTTTTACCCCAGTCTATTCTGACCCATGTTCAGTCTTCATTGTCTCACATAATCCTTGTACTATTTCAAGAATTGAGAGACTGATTTGTGCCCCATTCTCATTGTGCCAGGCATTCCCTCTGTTTAAATCTACAGAATATTCACAAAGTTTATTCCTTTAATCTTTTGATCTTTTCCCAAATGATGCCCTTTTAGTGGGAGATTCCCTACCTAATTTTTTAAAGTCTGTCCCCACTCTCAAAATACTTTTTTTATCCCTTCTTGCTTTATTTTTCTCCATAACAATTTAAAAGAAACAAATAAATAGTACTCTTTCCATTTTACTTTCTTTTAAAAATTTGTTTATCTCTCATCATACAATGTAATCTCTGTAAAACTGAAAAAAATAATTCTAATAGCTGAACTTATTCTTAGAAAATGATCAGCATTAAGGTTTTTTGTTTGTTGTTACATGACATAAGATGGTTTGTTCAGTCCAAGTAGATTGATACTGACAAATATAACAGGCAAGACAGAAATGTTGAAGACTTGGTAAATATACACTTGTCTATTGGGAAGGAGCTAAGGGACTAGAGTTGTTATGTAGTTTTTCTGTCACCATGACAAACATCTGAGGGGAAAAACACTTAATGAAATAAGGTTTATTTTTATCATCTTATTGCACCTAGGAAAGAAAGATAGGGAAAAGAAAGGTATACACACACACACACACACACACACACACACACACACACACAGAGTTTTATATACATGTATGTGTGTGTGTGTGAACATATGTGGGCCATTCTTAATTAAATCACTACTATATATATGGACAAGGGGCAGAGGGAGGGAAAGAGGGAGGAAGAGAATGAAGGGAAGAGAAAGACAGAGAGAGAGACAGAGAGAGAGAGAGAGAGAGAGAGAGAGAGAGAGAGAGAGAGAGAGAGAGAGAGAGAGAGAGAGAGAGAGAGAGAGAGAGAGAGAGAGAGGTAGAGGTAGAAAACCTACTCACAGACAAGGCTACTATTTCTTGTAGCCAGATCCCATCTCTACTTAGTCTGAAATCATCAATGGGTATATCAAATAGCCATCTTCATAACCCATTCTCCTTAACTAGGTTAAAGCTCAAGATTTCAGCTCTTGAGCTTTTTGGGGGAGGCATTTTATATCTAACCATAACATAGAGTTTCTCTTTTACTTTATGTATAAACCTTAATGAACTTTCTCTGTTCATAGCTAGTCATGAGGTGATAGAAATTTGGTCATGGTTGTAGATCAGTTGGTAGTGTTTCAGGGGTGATGATAAAAGGTTGGTATTAAGTATAATTTATGTTTAGATGATGAAAAATAGTGAATAATAAACACCTTTCTATCACTGGCATATCAGGGCAAAATGATGAAGAGTGAAGAGATAAAAATCTACTAACAGAGTCATCGAGGCTCCTAAAAACAAGAAATTTATAGTCACCTATCATAGCATTTTGGTTTCCCTAAGCCTTCAGAAAAAGCTTACTCTATTAACAGCTCAGAGTTCCTTTCACCACAGCAGGAACTGTATGACTTGATTAGTTTTTTCAGAGAACATTGTTAAAGAGATATATTTACTTTAGATTTTATATTGGCTTCAATACAGAGAACATATTTATGGCTCTTTTAGATCTTATGATTGGACCATAACTCTTAAACATGAACTACTTATAGTAAATTTATTACACTATTTCTTAAGGATGAGAATGGTTACAAAAAAGTACAACACTCTAGTCTGAGATTCATTGTAACAGATGTGTGTGTGATCTTGTTAGAAATAATATTGGTTTTTCTCCTCTAATGAACACCTATTATTCATTTACTAAAAATGAGAGCTGAGTACAGAGTAAGTGTACCAGTGTGCATCAGTGGGTTCTGAATATATTCTGTATTGTAGAAAAAAAAAAACGAATGTTTAAGTTCATCATACCTGGGGCCCTCACCTTATTTATGGAGAAATAGTTCTCAAGCTTTACCACTTAGAACTTCAACTATCCTGTTCTCTGAGATTTTCAGTGCCACAAGAGAGGTTGGAGCATGAATACATTCCATGATAAGTGATCATGATGTAGGATAAAGACAGTGGTGTGGGTCTAATGAGATGGTCTGATGAGAAGGTAAGAGTGCTTACTATACAAACAGGAGGACTCAAGTTCAAATACCTAAAGCTCATATAACAGCTGCCTTAGGCCCTTTAGGGAGATAAAGCTTTCAACATGACTGAGCCACAGAACATTTTGAAGGAAGTGAGATGATTTTTGTAAAGGTGGGTATAGACAAAAGATATACAGCATTACGTATAGTGTTAATAAAATATTGTTTCTTAAGTATGTGTGTAAAGAACAACTAAAAAAATGCAGAATAAGGGCAAGAATTACCTTTTGTAAGTAGATCCTAATAAAATGGGAGTTGTAATACAGGGGCATACATTAATATCACCTATATAGTGTTTTTAAATGAAAATTTATGGGCTCCACACAAAACCAAAATAGCATGTCTCTAAAGAGTGTAGATTAGGAATAAATATTCTACAGAAGTGTCAGACTTCTTTGTTTATTGATATTTCAAAAGCCAGTTCTCTGTGTAGCCTTGGTTATCCTGTAATTTTCTGTATAGATTAGGCTGGTTTCAAACTCACAGAGATGCACTTGCCTCTGCCTCCTGAGTGCTATGATTTAAGGTGTACACCATTAACCACCTGACTTCTTCAGATTTCTTAAAAATGTTACCAGATTGAAATAATGGGAAGACATGTATTGGTGCAGTTCTACTCATACTTAAGTTTATATATAGAGAAAGTGATGAGAGGCAATAAGGGACCTGCCAGTGGGTCCCGGTGATGTGGCTTTAGCAAGAAGCTGCAATTTTGATGGATAAGAGATGGCAGAGTTAAGAGGTTCTTCAAGTAGTGGAATTTAGGACAAAGACCATTTGAGTATTTGTATGGAGAATACAGTTCATTCTGGGTGGATGTGTCAGTGATGCTATTAATCAGATTGGCAAACACAGGATGAGTAGGAGGTGAACAATTTGAGCATCTGCTGTATTAGTTTTCTCCTTGCTGCGATGAAACAAAGCAACTTCAGTGTGGATTTATTTGCATCTACTTCTCTGAGACATAGTTCCTGGTGGCACTTATGGTGTTAGGAGTAGGAGGTGGCTGGTCACACTATAGCACACTCAGGAAACAGAAAAGAGTAAAAGGCAGTACTCAGGCCACTTTTTTGTTTTCCTTTCTAGACCAGGACCCTAGTTCATGTTACTGTGTTGCCCTCAGTTAAGGGTGATCTTCCCACACAAATATTCCCTCACAGGCAAGCCCACATAATTAATTCTATGAATTTAATTATATTGACCATTACTCCTGCCAGATTCCCAGAAACAACATTGAATGTAGTTTAGAGTGGACAGTGAGAAAACTGAGGCCCGTCATGATGACGGGACTAATCTGAAGTCACAAACTGGTTGGCTAGGGTCATTTGGCTAAAAGTATCTGCTTAGTATTCACCAGCCTCTTACACTTACTCACTTAAGCCCTCCTCGTCTGGAAAAGTGTGTATAAGAATATGGAGAGTATGGCTTTATGCAGATGGAATGCATTATCGTAGTCTAGGCATCCAGCAGTCAAATTCTCTTTACTATGTTGAAAACATAATAGAAATATGATGTAGGTTCTAAAACAGAGTTTGGGATCAGAGTTTAAGACAAAACACTATTACAGGTACTTTCACAGAGACAAAAAGTGAATAAAATCCTAGTACCTCTAATTCTGTCTACTAGAGACTGGGATTTTTTTATATTATGAGCCTAAAACCTTTATTTACAGTGGATCCTAAAATTATATCAATGAGAAGAAAAATAGGTAGACATCACTTTTCATAAAATAAAATACTGAAAATGCAAAGTTGTTAGAAAAATGGATGCCAAAATAACCTCAAGAACACTTTAGATAAATTTAGAATACAAGATGTTGTGCTGAATGTTTTGTAGATTATAACCTTCTATACTTCTGCTATAGACTTCATATCTGTTTAGGAGACTCTTGGTTATTACTAGTGAGAGCACTAGGGTGCTGTAAACTTTAGCTGTGAACTTGACATTAGCCTGGAGTTACCTGGGAAGAGGGAACCCCAACAGCTAATTGATGGAGGAGAGCCCAGCCTATTGTGGGCAGTACTTGGAGCAATTGGGCCAAGGATTTATGAGGAAATATAGCTGACAAAGAATAAAAGCAAACCAGCAAGTAGTATTTCTCAGTTGTCTCTTCTTCAGTGACGGCGTCCGGATTCCTGCCTTTATTTTCTGCCTTGACTTTCCTTGATGGTGATCCCATAAACCAAACTTTTCTCTCCAGGTTGGTTTGCTTATTGGTGTTTTATCACAGCCATAGAAGACAAAGAAGAACATGATCATTAAGTGAAAATATCATCAAATACATATTATAAATACATATTATGGTTGTGACATTTGTATATATTTTTATCTGTGCTTGAGATACCAAGGTAACCATTACAGGCCATTAGAAAACAGAACTAAAGTTTGACTAAATTGTAGGAGAAAGAGCAACTATGAGGCCTTAGCTATCACCCTTATCAATGTCATTAGCACCACAGAAAAATGAGATGCAAAGACAGAAATCTTTGTTTAAGGCTACCTTGATTTCTGAAAGATCTCTGGTGATAAAATTAAGGCCCATGTTTTTGGACTCCTCAAATAAATGTGCTTACAACTTCACATGCCTCAAAGCTAGAAGCAGAGTCGTGATTCATCCTTACTATGCTGGGGTGTGTTTAGAGGCCATAAGACATGTGGTGCCCCACATGGGAACTAGGTCATTTTAACTTAGAAATCCAAGTATGACTCCTGGGCCTTCTCATGGGCAAAACTGTCCATATTAGTGGCACAGAGTTAAATAACTGTCCAGTAAGTGTGTGTTCAGTGAGTATTGTAATGTCAGAGATAGTTTTTGAATCACAGTCTTTGTTTTGTTTTACAATAAATTTATTCAGAATAGATTGTACAGGACTCTACCCATAAGTGGGCACTCACTGAGAGTCACATGATTTTTCACTTTTAACAAGAACTAGCAATTAGGGCTGTCAGCTGATGGAGGAAGGATAAGAAGTGAGAGCCAGAAATTCTCTGGTCTGCCTGTGACCCCTTTCTGGAATGTCAAAAATACAAACTTTCCCAGTGGGTTGGCCCAGTGACCTCCATATACAAAGGTCTTTTCTTTCTAGAAACATATTGCTTTCTCCTTGTTTCTGATTCATTCACTCACACATTTACACACTCTTTCAATCCCTGTCAGGCTATAAAACCATATATTGCTTTTTTTTCATAATCCAAAGATGATCCTTGGCCATGTTAAAAGTAAAATCTTCATTTTTGGGAGCCATCTACTTTGCAAACCTTTTGACAAGCAGATTATTGAATAACCCATGACTGCCCTTCATCTGGTTAGCTCTCTAGAGAGATCATAAGACATCTTTAACAAGCCTAGAGGCCCTCCAAGTTCTGAATGATACAGAGGGCTTTTTTACCCCATTTGTACTGAAATGTCATGCTCCATCCTGAATGGAATCAAAGAAGACCATTATTTGTATAAGGCATTAAAAAAATGAAAAGAGGGAGGATTATCTGAAAAAAAGGAAAGTTCATCCATGGGTTGTGGGTCATATGAAGAATGTTTTACCCTTCTCCTTCATTGACTTGATGACTATGGGAAACATTTTTAAGTTTCTCTATGGTGCAACCTATGTAAGAAATATTGGATTGTTATGTTCTGGTCCTGATGAAATACTGCTCTCTGGCACACAATCCTAAGAAGAGGCTCAGATAATAAGGCAAGAGGATCAAATTTTATCCTTTCCTAAGCATATTTATAAAATTTCCTTTTCTGTAATACCAATGAGAAAATAACCTACTAAACATTTATTACATTTTATGAAAATTTGCCAGCACAAAACATTGTGCTCTAAGTTTATATAAAGTATAGTTAGAGGTTCTGTTGACATGAATTTTCCTGAATACATTGAATTTCCAGTATTTTATTTTTCCTATGGAAAGATTCTGATTAGTGTAATTTTATGATCCAATGTAAATAAAGATTTGTGGCTCATGAAATAAAAATCCATCCTTCATTAGTCCCTGCCTCCAGCAATCATTAGTTGACAGAATGAGAGGTAATAAGATTTTGTTCACCTTTTGTCTCTGCTCAAGTACCTGTAATAGTGGCTTCTCTTAAACTCTGATCCAAAACTCTGTTTTTAGAACTTATGTCATATTTATATTATGTTTTTAACATAGAAAAGCCAATTTGACTCTAATGTTCAGTCTATGTTAATGCATTCCATTTGCAGTCTTCATATTCTTCCAAACACTTTCCAGATGAGGAAGGTTTAATTGAGAAAGTCTAAGAAATTCACCAATACTCATTTGGAAGATTCTCACAGTCAAACTGATTCCAGCTGACTGCAACTAATTCCCAAACCAATCTTTATTCTTTAAGACAAAATGGCTTTCTGCAACATCAGAGATGTAGGCTGTAGACTACTTAATGAAGAGACTGGCTCACTGTTATATTGTAAGGACATAGACCCAGACTGTCACAGATTCTACACATGTCCAGAGAGTGTCTATAAAATTGGATTGAGTTGGCTGCTTCTGGGACATAGGTCTGCAGTCAAGATGGCACAAGAGTGTGGTGTAGAAGCTGAAAGTACTTGATGTTAGTGAATAAACATGGCTTTGAATTCAGTCAGCTGAGGCTTAGATTTTGACTTTGCAAGCTTGCCATCTATTTAATTTGATAAAGCTACAAACATTCCAAGTCGCAATTGTCTCATTTTATTCTGTGTGTAATGAGTGGGAGTGTAGCCCTCTGGTAAAAGGTTACCTAGTACTCCTGAGACCCTGGGTGTGATCTTAATCTCAACAATACTAATCATGGTAAGAAACTAAACAGTGATAATAATAATTGCTCTGTAATGATCATTTATGTAAATCATATTATTGAGGGGAGTAAACATACAGAATATGGTAACTTCTATTGACTTTAATGGAAATATATTTTGGATGCTTGTTTACCATACTACATACTTTAATTTTTAATCTGTCTTCCCATTAAAATATAAGCTCTGGAGGGCAGGAATTTGCATGATAACATCCTTGTGTATCAAATGTTCAGAGACTAATACAATGACCTGTGTTGATTCACATATTCCGTATTTGCACCATATAATGTGACAGTCATTAGATATATGTGGGTATTTTTTAAATTGGCAATTTTTAAAAACAATTAGTACATAAAGTAATGGATTTTATTAGTACTTATCAGTTGAATGTTGTTTTTAATCTATCAGTCTGTTTCTTTCAATAAATGAGTCTATTTGCATTTCCATTTGTTACTGAGTGGGATTTGAAATTCCCATGATCTTTTCAGTTATTGTTTCTTCTTCCCTCTTGTTCATTTTGGAGATTTTTGGTTTACTGTGTTGAACATGATGTGATCCCTTACAAATTCTCAATCTTATATCAATTCCTGAAATAAATTGTATTATTTCTTGTGTGCCCACTGATGACTCTGTATTTCTTCTTTCACTGTGTAGTTTCCCATTTTAATATCTTTTGCAGTGTTGGCCTGATTGCAATACTTTTTTATTTTTTGCTTATTATGAGGTATTTTAAAATTCTCTGTCAATTTTAAGAGACAACTTTCTATGTATGACATCTTTGATATTGTTTTTTTCTTTGAGGACTTATAGCATTTCACATTTACCTGGCTTTTCTTCTTAGTAATTAAAACATTATTTTAAAGCTCTTACAAATAAAAATCAATATGTTCAGAGATTAGTCAGACCTAAAATCTGTATGTCTCAATGAGTTTCTGTACATTAAAAGATATTTTGGGGCTTCACACTGGCTTTTAAGATTGTTGATATGAGAGCTGATGGTATTCTGATAATACTCATTTATGTAATAATTTGGTAACTTTAACTTACAGCTTTAATGTTCTGTTTGTTTGTGCCTTTGACATTTTAACAGCTATGTTGTGGTGGATTCTTTTTTAGTCATGAGTATTTGGGAATTTTAAATGTCTCTTGTATTTGAAGTCTCTTTAGTTATAGAAAAAATCTATTAATTTTCATGAATACATTTTTTCTTTTCTTTTCTTCCTTTTTTTGTTTGTTTTGTTTTTGTTTTTTTGAGATAGGGTTTCTCTGTGTAGCCCTGGCTGTCCTAGAACTCACTCTGTAGACCAACCTGGCCTCGAACTCAGAAATCCTCCTGCCTCTGCCTCCCAAGTGCTGGGATTAAGGCTTGTACCACCATAGCCCTCCTGAATACATTTTCTGTTCCTTTAGTCTTTACAAGATCTATTTTCTACGTCATAGATTCTGTATTTTGAACACAATCCATAGTTCTTGTGAGTTTTTTTTTCACATTCATTCATTTAATTTTTACTTAAGCCTGAATATTTTCCCAATTTTCACCCTTGTTCTGAAATTAGATCTTCTGCTTGGGTTTCTGTGGTGAACATACTTCCTGCTGTTCTTTATTTGATTGATTTATTCTTTCATTTCCAAAATTTTTATTTGTTTCCCTTTTTGTAGTTTCAGAATCCTTACTGAAATTGTCCTCCAGACACCTGATATTTAAATTTCTTCTCCAAGTTACTGCTTTAGCTGTTGTAGTACCTTCCTTGTTGTGGTCCTGATTTCCTTACTTCATTTGTCTGCTTATCTGAGCTCTCTTTGTAGTCACTGATCCTTTTTAAAAGTAGGACTCTGAGCTCTTCTTCTCACATTTCATGCATCTCATTATCTTTGGTCTCCAGTACTGAGGAGTTGGGAGCTTGTGGAAGTGTCATAGTGAATTGTTTGCTACATTTGTGTTCCATGCTTCTGTTAAGATAGAGGTATTTCTCAGCCTTTCTTTTTTTCCTATTCTTTCCATTGTTTTTATTTTATTTTTTATGTTAGGTCTCTGGTGATATATCTCTTATTAGGTTTTAATGTTCTATAATGCTAATTATATTGGCAACTAGCCACAGTGGCAGGTTATCAGCAATCTCGATCTTAACTTTTAGTAAAAGATACTTCATTCTCTTGCTTATGTCCTGATATATTTCAGAGATAGTGTCTCTAGGGTATTGGTTAAGGGACTATATTTTGTAGTACCTTTAGAGTTAAGGGTATTAGTATTTAAGAGTCAAGTGAATCTGGAAGAGGGAAAGTTAGAATAATATTAAAGAAAGAAGTTATGCAGTAAAGAGTTCTGAGAATTACTAGAGAAAATATCTTTGAAGAGATAGTAGATATACAGAAAGTACAGTATAAAGTTACTTTTTCTACTGAGATATAGATTAAAACACAATAACATTACAATTAATGTAAATAATAATGATAATAGTGGTCTGAAGTGCAACAGAAGAAGGCATTATGACTGTAGTTGGGAAGATGTGGTTTCTTCTTCACCTTGTCTTATCTTTTGGGCCATACCTTGTCTTCATAGGTAGGTAAAGGAGATTTATTGTGTCAATAATAGTTCATAATAGGGTCAATAATTCAAGCAAGTTATGTCAGTTTGTCCTTGCAAGTGTGAAAAATTTGTATAGCTGAAGTCCACTTTCTCACAGAATTCCCAGTGTGACACTTGCTGTCAGATTGCAACTTAGTTTCTGGTGTTTTGAGGATCATTCTTTTTGTCAAAACTTACAGTGACTGACACTGAGAAAGAGTATGGAAGACCTGCTTGCCTATGTTTCCTTTTGTTTTTAACTTTATCTGCATTTATTTTATGCTGAATTTATTCCCCTGCCATGAGTTTTTCTTTCTTTACTTCTGGGATATCTTTTTCTTCTGTGCAACCTCCTCTTCTACCTTTGGAACAATTTGTTCCTTCTTCAGTGACGATCATCTCAGTGTGGCAGGTGGAGCTCATGTATGAGGTAATCCAGCCATGAGCTCTGTAGGCTCGTCTAGGTGCCTTGTTCACCTGGATGTGTTCAATGACTAGAGAATCTATGTCTAAACCCTTAAGTTCAGAATTACTCTCTGCATTTTTAGGCATGTGCGGCAAAAATTCAGCACTCTTTTTTGGCCACCGTTCCTGTGCCCAGTCCCACTGTTTGGCCTGGGTGCACCATTATACTGCCAGACTGGAATGGCAGGCAATACTTCTTTAAAGTAACATCCTTCAGATACTCGGTGGCTTTGCGGATATGCATACCCTTGATGGCCTGAGCAGTTTCCCGAGTGTTCTTAAAGAAAACAAGATTTGAACCTTTTGATTTGCATGATTTTGTGGGGTTTTCTGGGTCGAGAGAGTAGCGAACCATCTTCACAGGTTACCTCTGTCCTCTTACAGGAAGAATCCATGTTTCCTTCTTATGGACACTATCTGAATACCATACCATGTTCTGTAGCTTGTCTAGGTAGTGGCAGGGTTACAGGCTGAATATCCTTGAGAACTTTTCAGCTTCAGGTCCACATTTCTGATGCTCTCTCCAGCCTATTCTGCTTGAAGCTGTGTTGTACCCACCAGCCTACCATACTAAGTTCTGCAGGAGCAGGTGTGTGCATTTGGAGTTCCTCTCAGCTTCAAACAGCTGTGCCACACTTTGACCTCTGAAGATGGCTGTGCTCTCCCACCTCTAGTTGAGTTTCTGAAACCTGGTCTTATGTTGTTGGTTGTCTGGGAATCTGCTTCCCAGGCAGCTATAGCTTTCCCAGGTATGGGCAGTGTGCCTAGGCTGCAGTGCTGGCTCGGCTGTTGCTTTGTGCTCGGCTGTTTTTTTGTTTTCATAACTATTTATTTTATAAGAATAGAATCTGTGTTTTAATATAAATATTTTTTCAGCTAGTCTCACAGACACAGCTCCTAATATGTCCTCTTACCCTGGATTCCCAAGAAGGCCACATGGAATTATTTAACATTTGAAAGGTAGCTAACTACTATGACTTATGGATTGAATTTTAAATTTTATCCAGCTTTAATTAATTTAATGTAAATATCCACATACACTTATTGAGGTACTAGATAAGCAGTTATAAAATATTGTGTGCTATACAACATTTCTCGATGAATATTTTATATTTCATTCACATTTATTTACTTACTTTGTGTCCATTCATGTTTATACACAAACATACAAGCACATATACTATAGCACATTTGTGCACTTCAGAGGATAAGTTGAAGCAGTCAGGTTTCCCCTGTTACCGTGGTGGTTATGGGGTTTGAATTCATGTCTTCAGGATCAACGGCAAGAGCCTAGATGTTGAACTATCTTATAGGCCCAATAGTCAAAAACCTATTAAAGTTTCCTTTCTGGTTGTAAATATTAAACAACATAGCTACATCAATGTATATTTATCCTGTCTTTAAAAATTACCATAAAACTATATTTCATCACCTTCTGATTTGGGGGGCGCATATGAAGCTCCAGTGTAGTGTACAATTATGATTCCAATTTTAGTAACTTAGTGAATTCTGTCTCTCTTTTTTTCTGACAGGTCAAGAAAGATTTGGAAATATGACAAGAGTTTATTACCGAGAAGCTATGGGGGCATTTATTGTTTTTGATGTCACCAGACCAGCCACATTTGAAGCTGTGGCAAAGTGGAAAAATGATTTGGACTCAAAGTTAACTCTCCCTAATGGTAAGCCAGTGTCAGTGGTTTTGTTGGCCAACAAATGTGACCAAGGGAAGGATGTGCTTGTGAACAATGGATTCAAGATGGACCAGTTCTGCAAGGAGCATGGTTTTGTCGGATGGTTTGAAACATCAGCCAAGGTAATGCTACATTAAATAATAAGTTTAATAGAGTAAGATTCACAAAGAACCCAACACAGAACCATTAGTATTATCATAGTGATAATAGTGTTTCTGTCCAGTGATTTAGGGTTAGCAAATTGTTTTCTGCTTTGTCTCATAGTTGGGTAATAAGTGGCAGAAATTATTATTTACTACTTAAGATGACTATGACTAAATAAGCCAAAGCCCTGTATGTGGCCACATTGACCTTAATTATAATTGTGCACAACTTTTTTGAGCTCAGTTTATGCCAGCATGTTTTACAAACATTCTTACAATCAGTGCTTGCAAGATTATATAATTTCCTAGGAAATTATATATATATATATATTCATAAATATTTGAAAATTTATGAAAGAAATAGATGTCACATCCTGTGTCACTGTCTTATTCTCCACACTGTGACTGTTAAGTGCAAGTACCTTCATATCAGGAGTTACACTTTGTCATATGAATGAAGAGGTGACAATAATATGGAACCATAATACTGGGAATACTCGTGTAGCAGGCAAGAGCTAGAACAGTGCAAGTGTGGCGAGCATAGCCTAGCTTGGTATTTCTGGTTCTCCTGGGAGACTGGGAAGTACCAAGAAGTGGGAGCCTGTGCAAGATAAAGGAGCCAGGAATCTTTGTGTACAGTGAGCATTGCATTTAGAACTGTGCCTTACCTGATTCTGATTTGTTAGCACAAGTTTTCTTTTCTCCTCTCACTCTCAGTTCCATTTTTAGTTTCTATATTAAATATCAACCATAGCAGGGAATAACTTTAATAGTGAATTTGTTTAATTCAATTTACTTTTAATCAACATATAATACTTAGACAAATTTATGTCAGGCAGTGTACCTTGATTCATTCACTCACTGGATAATAATCAAACTAGGGTAGTTAGCATATTCATCACCTTATTTTATTGTGTTTCCTGAGATTTTCTCTGTACACATAAATATAATGTTCAGATTATTGAGATTACAATCTATGTAATTTTGTTGTCCTAGCTGTTCTACTCTTTTTAATTAGTATAAAACAAATATTTAGATATCTGTGAAGCCCTAGCATTTGCTACTTGTTTGGGATTCAGATGGGCATAAGACAGGTATTATCTCTTTACTTATGGAGGTCATCAGTAGATTTCATTATAGGCATTTGTACATAGCTCCAGAGAATTGTTAGGAAAATTCCTCAAATGGCCATCATTCAAAGTCAGTTGCGGGTATTCTGTTACATAGTATCTGACTATAGATATGATAATCTACTGTATAGCTTAAACATAGCTATATATTTTCAAATAGCTGGAAGAAATAAAATGGTCCATTAAGTATGTTTCCTTTGATTTAAACATTACTGAATTCCTATGGGAGAATGAATTTGCCCAAGATTATCTAGGGATTTAAAAGAAAAAGCTTATTTGAGAATATTCCTGAAGTGTAAACACAGCATGATTAATCTACTGCTTGACTCATAAGATGATGGAAAGGGAAAAGAGCTGGTGGTCTCACTTATGGGGTCCCACTGCTGGAGTCTCAAGTGAAGCAGTCTTTTTTAGAGTAATTTCTGGACACACTCAGCACCTGGCCCCTCTCTGGTCCACCACAGCTCACTATGATTTCCTTGTGTTTAGAGAGTTATATTGCTCAATTCTTAGTGTTGCTTTTGTTTTTATTTTAATGGTTTCATGTTCTAGTGTACTTTTCTAGCTCTTTTAGTCCTTAATTTGCGATTTCCTATTGTTCTTCTCTTAGTTCTTGATGAACACAAGGAATTTTAACATCTGTAATTTTCCCTTGAATGCTAGCCTGGAATTTTCTTTTTCATTCCAAAATACCAGTTAACTAACATTGTCTTCATTTTCCCTGAGCCACAGACCCCACTTTCACACTGTCTGCACTTTCCTTCTGATCCTCTTTGTCTTTTTGATCTCTTTCTTGTTTTCATTTTTCCTTTCTTGCTTGCTTGCTTCCTTGCTTTATTTCAACTCTTCATCTGTGCACAAGGAGACATAGCAGTCTGGATTACTTGTCTTAACTTCTGGTGAACTGGAAGGAGTGATTTTTATGGAGAAGTGGTCTTTTGTTATTCTCCCACTGAATGGACACCATCAAGATATCTTACTTACCAGTCAAGTATTCTGTTTCCCGAAACTGCAGATATTTATAAAACAGATACAATCAGTCTTCATGCCTAACCATAGCATAGCATATGTAAAATCTATAGTGTGTGGAATAGTGATTAATTACTAACAAGAAAGGGGTAAGGAGGCTATGAACTATTGGGTGGGTTGAAATTACTTCAGGGTCTAAGAACTTTCTTAACTTTGTTTTCCTTACTTCTCTTTGTTCCTCCACTACAGCATCAAATTCTATATGCCTGAGAATCCTATGATCATTAACTTCAGGCCTGGCTGACCTTCCCACTTAAATACTGCATTTCAAATTATCCAAAATTATACCAGTGTTAAGTTTGAAGAGAAGCTATGTACACTGTGGGAAAGTGGGCCAAAAATTTCACGAGCAATGCAAGCATGATTGTGTAAGACCACCTGGTGAAACATAGAATCTGCAGTCTACTACCCACTTCTCTTTAAAAGCAATTCACTTGAAGTTGCTCTGCTGAGCATCCTAACCATAATGGCTTGCTGACCCTGAGTTAACATTCACCATCAATATTTGAAACCTCTGCAAAAATATGCATCCTTGGCAAAGTGGAGTGCCAAGCTGCTGAACAAGTCTTTTCATAGGTCTGAAATAAAAGTGTGCTAAGTTTTGAATACAGCATTGCAACACATAAACCCTCAGTTTTATACTGAGACCCAGATTAAACTTCCTGTTTGACTTGAGATGGCAGATCTCAAAAACTACTAATGAGCCAAAGCCACACCCTCTGTCTTTGCCCTCACAGACATAGTCTGTAGAAGTCCCGTGGACATCAGTGGTAACCTTGCCCTTCCTTAATAGAAACTGGAGCTTGTAATCAAAACTACCTTCCACCCTGCTGCTGACCTCACTGCTGAGGAGGATTTCATGTCTTCGCCATGCAGTTTCTCAGTAACTTTCATATGTATGTATGTATACATATATAAAGTGGTGTGTCGGATCTTTAAATCCTATCTTCTTATACGAGTTTGAAGGAAGGAAAAATGATCATTACCAAATCAGATTTTCTTTACAGTCTGTGTGTATGAGTGCTCACTATGGATTTTCTAGGTAACATATGATTGTTCCCTCAAGGATATCAATTTTCCTCAAGCATTCCTGGTTTATGCCGGCTATTTAAAAATGATTATCAATTTGTTTTACTCATGGTTGTAAGCTTACACTTACATGTATAAGAGGGATCTCAGTCCATCTTTCTCTGTCCATTTACTCTAACAATGGATGTTTTATTCCTTCCTGTGACCATACATAATTTTCATAATTTACTTTCATAATAAAAGTTTGGAGTCCTGCCATCTAAGCTCATCTAAGGGTTGACTGAACCCTGCTATGTGTTAACAGGTTTACCTCGTGCATTTCTGGAGGCTGTTGTGTGAGCCTTCCCACTTTCAGCTTTGGGATTTACCTTTTCACTATCTTCTGAAGTTGTTGTCATTATTGTGAAAATGTATGTGGATTATCCAGATGCATTACATATGACTCTACTGTCACACACACACACACACACACACACACACACACACACACTCATACACACTCCTAATGATTGTTGCCATAGCTCAGAGGCCATCAGCTAGTCTGGGCTTTACTTTCCATATTTGGCTCTGAGGCACACACAGCTGCACTCTTGTGAGAAGTCCTTTTGTATCTGACCTCCCCCTACCTCCACTTCATTTTGCTCTTAAAGTGTGGTTCTGCAGGTGCAGCTGTATGCAGAAACAGGGCATTGGATAATAGCACTATAGCTGAAAACAATGGAGCATGTTGTATCTGTGTACAAGCGAGGATGAGTCAAATTCACAGAAGAAAATCTGCAGTGCTTTCTGTTCTTGTTTCTCTTTACCTCAAGACTTACTACTGGCCCATTTCCTCAACTAGTTCTATTCTATGTATAGTGATTCTGTAGGGGCATACTTCCAAGGGGTATACATCGAGGGCGATGGGTGCATTGGGAAGCGGATATTTTAATTTGAGTTAAAAGTCACTAAGTCTGTGGATGAGAGAATGAATGTGCTTGACTGTGGACCTTCTGACGTGGTGCTACTTATTGTAGAAAAAGAGTGAACACTTGACACAGCAGCTTTTCCCCTCCTGTATTTTAGAAAGTGCTAAACACATTTACTGTCTGTAGAGATTTTTTTAGTTCACTCACACAGGGAAAACCTATAATTCTTTTGTTTTGTTCTTTTGGTTTTTTCTTTTTGTTTTTCTTTCTTTCTTTCCTTCCTTCTTTCTTTCTTTCTTTCTTTCTTTCTTTTTTTTTGAGACAAGTCTTCCATATCCTAGGGTGGCCTCAAACTCACTATGTAGACAAGGATGACCGTGTATTATTTTTTTCCTATGTGTAGACAAGTTTGACCTAGTATGACCTTGTTTTATTGATTTTCCTGCTGCCATCTCTTGAGCCCCGAGATTGCAGGCATCTGTCACTACACATGGTTTTATGAGGTGTGAGTGATTGGACTAAACTCATAGATTTGTGTATTCTAGATAAGCACATAATAACTATTTACAATAGTTTCTCAGATTTTATTTACTTTCCTCTCTCTCTCTCTTTCTCTCTCTCTCTCTCTCTCTCTCTCTCTCTCTCTCTCTCTCTCTCTCTCTCTCTCTCTCTCTCTCTCTCTCTCTCTGTGTATGTATGTATCTTGACATATGTGGAGGAAGAATCTTTGTCAGTCAGTTCTTTTCTTCCCCTATGTGGTTTCCAGGAATAGAAGATTGTCAGACTTGACAGCAAATGCTGTTACCCACTGAACCATCTTACTTGCTCATATTTTCCTCTATTTCTTCTTCTGGAATTAAGACACAATCTTATGACCTAGATTGCATCAATTAAATAGATTAGGAAGTGACCAACTAGATACAGAATCCATTTTTTTTTTCTGGAGCAGGATCACAGAAAAGGCTCTGTGTTTGGGAAACCCTGTAGTTTATAAGCTTTTCACAATCAGCCTCTGCTAGACTCAAGAATAGTTACATTTAAAGTTAAATTCTTCACTGCTTCAGAAAACAACAGGTTTATGGCTGCTAGGTGGCTAGAAAAAGTTTCTTCCTTAAGCTGGCTCTCTGTGGGGCTTGAATCCGTTGTGGAAGATCACGTTGGATTGTTTTCCTAGATGCATGCATGATTCTGCAAACTATATCCACTTGGCATTAGGTTTTTCAAATGAGAACATAGCTTACCATAAATAAAGGGTAAGGAAAACAAGTTTATTTCAGTCTTTACCCCAGCAACTTTTAGACTCTACTATCCAGTGTGCTCTGAATCCACACTGGCAAGCTCTAAATTTTATTTGCTAACTTGAGTTTTTAAAAAAAGATTTACTAATTTTTATTATGTGTGTCTATGTGTCACATGTGTGCAGGTATCTGAGGAAAACAAAAGAGAGTATTCGACCCCCTGGAGCTGGAGTTGCAGTCAGTTTTGAGCAGCTTCATGTGGGTGCTGGGAATCAAACTCCTGTTCTCTGCAAGAGCAGGAAGCTTGCTTAACCACTGAGCCATCTCCCCAGCCCCTGTTATTTGTTAACTTTATGCAAAGATTTATTTATTTATTTATTTTGTAAGAACCCACTCAATTATTTATAAGACTTTATGGGGTAGGCCTTATTGTCATTCAAAATAAAATAAAAAAACTGAAGGATAGGTGACCACCCAGATGTTTTATAGTTATTTTATCTTTTTATTTTAATACGTGTTTCTTCATACCCTATTATAGAGGCATTTTAAAACTTAAGAAGTTTGCTAGAATGTGATGCTGCGTCATTACAAACACCAGGTTTACTTTTGTTTTGTTTTTCCTTGTTGCTTCTAAGAGGCAGCTGTACTGAGTGGCAGCTCCTAAGTGGATTGCACTGTGTTAAACACTGAGATAAAGCAATGGGAATGCTGGCCTAGAATTATGCTGTGGTTGCTATTGTTGTAAAGGGAACGTTTTCTGTGTTTCATCAAATTTACTGAGCTCTTTTATTATTTTCAAGTTAATTCTGAAGCTGGCATGGAGTGCAGTTAATATTGGTGAGTTTTCTGGAAGCTGCTTAAAGGGCCGTATCACACGTCATTTAGTTTACAGGCATCTAGAAAACAAACAGTTATAAAACATGCATTTTCTACAAACTGGAATTGCATAGATAACTGCACTCGGGTATGGGTAAATGGTTATTCTAATTTCTTTTTTAATGAGTGGAGCATAGCCCATTATTTTTTTAAATTCTCTTCTATTAAATCCAAGTAATAAGCCATCCCTCATTCTTTCCAGTTACCAAATTTCAAAATGTGAAAAAAAGAAATCTCGATAGTCACTTTATGTATTCTTTGATGAGAACAATTTGAATCAGATGACTTTTCTTTCGGGATCTGTGTTATAAAGCCCATAGTGTATTCAAAGAAACACAATTATTATTTTATTCACAAGGCTATAAGAAAAATAAATACATTTGCACATTCGTTCCCATGGCTTTAGATGGAGTTTTAGCATATGGTTAGACTGACTTATGTGTCCATGCCTTTTAAATTGGTTATCCAGTTCACCCTGTATTTTTAATTATCCTACTTGTAGCTGTTAGAACTTAGAGTCATAAAAGGATGAGACCCATTTGAAATCTAAAATCAGAATGAAGTTAGAAAGTGTAATTTAAAGGGGATTATGGGTGTGTTCAATAGTCCTGATTGAGCCCATAATGACTACTGTCTGCATTAGCACCATCTGGATAATTGCTTCTGACAGGTCCTTAATGCCTTACTGGAAAAATGGAAATCTTTTCCTGAGTTTGAGAGTGGCTAAAACCTGAGTCACAAACCCAATCTACCTATCTGCTTACAGATCAGTATAAATTAATAATAACTTATTAATTTTTGCATAATTAGTTCTCTAAAAGTGCTCTAGCTCTGTGCTTATCATTTGCTAGATAGCTAGTCATCCCGTTTCAGGGGAGTGGAAAGAGAAGAGACTATTAGAGAGTTACCATGGCCTGGTGACTAGAAGGTACAGCATTGCTCCTGTCACCGTGTCCTCCATGGCTGGTGATTTTATTAGTTAGACCACCTATCCTTTGCTTTCTCGCATTTAGAAAATTCTAGTGTGCCATCTTGAGACTTTGTTTACTGGACCCTAGTTCAGGTGCCATATGCTGAAAACTTACCCTGAACAAAGATTGTTTTAATTTCCTCACTGCCTAGATCAAAATCTCCAATAGGCTTCATTTATTAATGATTAATAGTCAGACAAGTTAGCAAGTGTTGGCAAACTGTGACCTGTGGGTCAAATATAGGCCACTTCTGTATTAATCTAACCTTCTATTAGAATAGAGCTACGCTCATAGTTTACACATTATTGATGACGCTTTTCTGGTTCAATTGCGGAGCAGTTACACAAGAGGCTTGTAGACTGCGAATCCTGAATTGTTCAGATGTTTTATAATGAGAACAGCTTCTCTTTTCAAGGTAGTATAAGACAGACTTTGCATGAAATGCTGTGCTATTGGTTTCCTTCAAACAAGTTTGTAATGAAGCTGCTATTAATTCCTACCTTACAAATGAGGTCATTGAAGTTTAAAGTAGAAAGTGTAAATGACTACCCAAAGTACTCATGGTTGGCATGTAATAAAGCTGAGAGTTCAATATAGGTATACTAATAGCCTAACTTAGTCACTCCACCACTACAATGTGCTACCTTGTAGCTTTGCCCTATTGTGACTTTCTATAATAACTATTTATACCGAGCAACTGACATTTGCAGAGGGGAAAATAGGAATCTGTTCTCCATAAGATTAAAGTCTGATGAGAGAGAGAGATGCATGTGATGAAAATAGGCCTTGCTTTCACTGTGACAAAATGACAGATAGAAAAAACCTTGGGAAGAAGAAAGGTCTGTATATATTTTTCAGCCCATGGTTTCAGAGGTTTCATTCTATGATCCTTTGACTAAGGTGAGGTCAATATGTGAACTAGGAAAGGCAGGAATGAAAACAGATCAGAAGGGGCAAAGGAAGAAAGGCAAAGAGAGAAGAAAAGGAAAACCAGGAAAGAGAGGAAGGAAGGTCAAGGAGAAGAGAAACATAATATATCCTCTTCTTGGGCATACCCTCATGACCTACTTAACCTAAATATATCCAACTTTGAGAACTTTTACCACTTTCTAATAATGCTATCAATTATGAATCAGGCTGGGATTTACCTCAGTGGTAGAACATTGTCTAACAAATGCAAATCTCTGGGTTCAGTCCCTAGTTAAAAACAACAACAACAAAAAAAACCAAACAAATAAATAAGGCTAACATGATGCAGGGAAAGAGAGTCTAAATTGGAGGCCTCCATTGGTTTCCTCCCCTAGGAGTTCAGGGAACCCTGGGAAAGAGAGGGAGGAAAGATTGTAGTAGTTAGAGAGGACTGAGGATGCCAGGAGAACATGACCCACTGACTCAACTAAGGAGGACTCACATGGGCTCACGGAAACTGAAACACCAAGCAAGGGACCTGCTTGGATCTGTATCAGGTCCTCTGTATATATGTTATGGCTGTTAGCTTGGTATGTTCATGGAACTGTTAACAATGAGTGTGGGGGTGTATCTCTGACTCTTGCTTGCTCTTGATACTCTTCTCCTCCCGTTTTGTTGTCCAGCACCAAAATAAGGGTTTTCCTTTGTCTTATTGTATCTTGTTTTGTCCTGTTCTACTGCTCCCTCTTGGAGGCCTGCTATTTTTTCTGAGGAAACAGAGGCGTAATGAAGGAAATGGGGGATAGTAGGTTAGCTGAGGGGAGTGGAAGGAGAGTAAACTGTGGTCCACATTGTACTCTATGAAAGAAGAATCTATTTGCAATTTTAAAATGCATTGTAAAACATAACAAAACAAGATTTTCTTGCAGTAGATGCCAGTCAACATAAGGCGAATTACCACTGACCAACAACGTGTAGAGACTAAGAGACTTTGGGAGTGTTCATCCCTAAATGGGACATTTGTATTTCCCCTCTACTAAGACTCAGGGATCATTGCAGAAGGTGGGACAGAAATATTCTAAGAGATAGAGTTAGTTGATGACAAAGTCAGTAGACTAACATTTTCTGGATGCAATAAAGCAGTGCCACAGATGGACTCAGGGGTTGTGACAGCCATGCACAAGACCTGTGTAAGATCAAGCCAAGCCAAACCTCAGTATGGAGAATGAAACGGGGCATGGAATCTTACTTCTAGCTGAGGAGCTATTAGCAATTGATGACTCTGGAAAAGGCAGAGTCAGTTTTCTCAGGGATTCAGCTCCTGAATGGCTATGCATGCTCCAGTAGATGACCTTAAACCGATGCACATACAGACAGCACTCAGTGGATTCAGTGTTTTTATTATTTATTTTTTTTAAAAGTATACTTGGAATTTAGAGGGAATCAAATGAACATGGGAAACAAAGAAGGAATTGAAGTAGAAGAAATGGGGGGGGTGAACTTGTTCAACACACATTATATTCAATATGAAAATTTCAAACACCATACATAAAAGAATACAACTCCATACAATTATTACACCCAAATTCCAAATTCCAAAGGCTTCTCAGTCATGTCTGCTAACCAAATCATAGAATCCTCTATAGCTACTCCCTTGGTTCCTTGAATTTCATAAGTCTTCTTTGCAACAGGGTAAGAAAAATGCTTGGAGATAGGGATTTAAGAAGGAAACATGTGCTATTAGAGTAGAGTACTCTACTCTAATAGTTAGAGTACTATTTGGGGGCAGGAATGAGTATCAGAGAGAATGGAGAAGAAGCCTTTCAGGAAAATGTGAAGATCTCTGCCAACTACCTTGGCAGAAGATTCCACTGACTCCCTCCTTCCCCTTGGAGAGTCACTGTATGGGTTTAGAAATGGTTCTCATGTGGATCAGTTCACTATGAGAAAGGAAACAGAAGCTATAAACTAGTGCACTTATCAGGAAGCTGGAGTTAATGTGACCTGTAAGAACTGGATTTATTTCACATTTTACTTGCATGTGTGTGGTGTGCATGTGTATGTTGTGTGTGTATGTGGTCACATGTGTGTGGCTACACAAGTATAAGGGAGTGCATATGTGCATGTGCATATGCACACGTGGAAGCCCAAAGTCAATTATCAGGTATTTTCTGCCATCACTTTACCTTATTTATTGAGTCAGGTTCTCTCTTTAACTCTAGCTAGTTTCACTAACCAGCTTTCCTGAAGGACCCTCTGTTTTGGCCTCTTAGGTACTGGGATAATAAGAAGCTTATCATATCTGCCATGTTTGTAGTGGGTTTTAGGAATATGAACTCCATTCTTCACGCTTGCAAGGCAAATGCTTTATCCATGGATCTATCCCCCTAGCCACTCAAAATTCCATTTTGTATTCTGCTAATCATTTTCCAACTCTACATCAGAAATATTTCTATAACTTTTTTTTTTGTTGTTAAGAACAAAAGACCTATGTACTTCTTTTGAGAATTCCAAAGACTAAAGATGCTTGCAAGACCCCACCTTGCTCAAGCTTCATCTGAAACACAAAAGCCCCCTTTTCATAAAACTGTAGGTCGTAAGAACAGCTCTTTAAATTCTGGGTTGTTAGGTATAAAAAAATAAAATATTGCCTGGTGTAGCCCAGTACAGGGTGTAACTAAATTCTGATCTCCAGACTTTATAAGTAGACCACATTACACGTGCCTTGATCCAAGGAATGGTTAAATAAAATCATAATTTGTTTCTGGGTTGTGACTTCTGCTTGAATATCTACCTCCAGGGTTAATTATTGATCTCTACTCTTTAAACGTCTTTTTTTTCCTGGATCTGTCCCTTCATACCACCTAGAGGTCTCAACTGACATGTCTGGATCTCAGTGTCTTTCTCTAAATGCCATCATCTTGTTTAGAGACCCCTCACACACAGACACCTACACTGGTCCTTAATATAACCTGTTACTCATCCTTCAGGATCCTCTTTCCTGAGCATCAAAAACTCCCAGCTTCTTACTTGATTCCCCAGAGCTTTGCTTACTTCATCTATCTCCACAATTATTCTCAGCTGAATGAAATCTTCCCCTGGTCTTTGTAAGAAGAATATACTCCCTGCTTTTATGCACCTTGTTCTTTTTGTCGAGACTCAGCTTGATATTCAACATTAATGATTTCGGATAATGTCTTTCTTTGCTTTAGACTTTATGCAATGATTATTTTTCCTGAGCTTGGGCCCTACCCTCTTCCATGAGTGTCCCTGTTTATAACCCCATACAATAGCTGCTACAGAGAAAGTGATCACTTTGTCAGAAGCTATTGAATAGAAGAGCAATGTTTACTGTCATGCCTTTCAAGGACACTTTCAAAAGATGTGTCTACTATTTTATTCCCTTCCTGCCCTTTGCAGACAATTTCTGTCCTTGGAGAACTCTGTAGAAGAGAAAATTAAATTACTTGTGCATTTCCCAGAAGGACTCTAGAGAATGCAACTCCTTTCATCTAGAAAGCTCTCCAGATACTTTGCACAATAAGGAGATTGCTGCTGTGCCCTGCTGCTTGGATGGGGTATAAGAAGAAAGAAATGAAGGTGAAGGAGATCTCCTCCTTTTCTAGTACCCTCAGTCCTAAACTGGAATTGCAAACTATAGCAATGTTACTTACCTGGAATCCCATAAGAACTTGACATTAATCCTTGGATCAGATCACCAGGGTATTAATCCACCTTTTCTCCTTACTGATTTACTTTTGCATGATTGTCATAGGAGTTTCTGGGATTGTAATTTGAGCCAGACAAAATGATTATCATACTTGTCTGTTTTTACTAAGAAAGAACAGAGTTCAAAGAAAGCTTCATAAATTTCTTTAAAACATTTGCACATTTATTTTATTTATATGGATGTGTGCTTGCTTGGCTGAGTTTCTGTGTACTTTATATATCTAGGAGTCCAAAAATGTACAATAAATTTCCTAGAACTGGAGTTACAGGCAATTGTGAGCCATAATCTTGATGCTAAGAACTGAATGGAGGCCCTCTACAAGACCAGTAAGCACCTTAAGCCATCCCCTACAGCCCCAGGAAACGTTTTCAATGATGTTTATTGGACATATCAAGCACCAGCTTTAGATCTAAGCCAATGACCTGTTTTCTTCCAGCTATTTTTAAAGGGACTTAAACATTGAGGTCATCTAAGGGGCTTATTGCAATTGGGGGTGTTTTGATCTAACTTTTAGGAATAATTATAGAAGAAGACAATATTTTTGGAAAATACTACTTTGGTGATTTTAATTTCAATAATAATATTTGCTGTATTAATATTTATTCATTCATTCATGTTCAAAACATTCTGAGAATATCTGCTTTGTATTCAAGTGGGCACTTTGCTCAGTACTGAGCTTCTGAAAAGTAAGGGCAGTTTCTCTTAATAAAAAAGTTCCAAGTGTCCGAGGGGAAAGTCCATAAACCAGTGTGAAGTTTGATTTAAAAAAAAATCCACTTTATAAGAGCTGTGAGAGACTTGCTAGTAAGAGTGCTATCTATATCTCGGTGAAACAACTTCCTTTCCGTTGTATCAGGACCACTAAGCATAAGGAAGCATCAAGGGGAGACTCAAAGGGGATTCTTAGAAGCATTCTTTTTTCCTGGGTGTAGAGTGGAGCTATAGGAATCCCATTTAGGAACCCAGGGATTGTTGAAGGCCCTCTAGCTTTTCATCTTAATGCTAAGTGTCTACACATCAATATGTTGCTGCTAGTAGAGTTATCTCATATATTAGTCTGTGGAAAATTGTCACTACAAAACCACGGAGAAGTCTAATATTAGTGAAACTATTTAAAGATGCATGCTTTCTTTCAAAGAGACTTTTTCCTAAGTGATTCAGCCTTCAATTTACCAACCTCTCACCAACCTTTATGAAACCCACACAGATAGTGGAAAAGCTAACTTACCTGCCATCATGTGTTTAGCTTGTGGCAGAGGCAGAGTCAGAATTAGAATGCAGCTCTCTCTTCTCAAACCACATATTCTCTTTTTGTTTCTATTTCTAAGGATAGAAATAGAAGTTTTCTATTACTTTTCTTAGTCTATGAGAGAACAGCAAACATAGGTACTGTCTGATACATGCGACAACTTCCTGTTCATGGCTATTTCCTCTTCAACTGCCCTGAATCTTTCCAGTGTTCCTGTCACTGCTTTTAGTTGAATCATAAATGACTCTGTCTGATATGATTTAACACGACAGTGTCATTTCCTTATGTAGTTAGTTTACACTTCATGGTTAATGTCAGTGAAACTTATTCCTTACTGGTCTTAAAGCAGTCTCCTTTCTGCTGATTATTCAGTTGAGAGCAGCTCTGTTCTAGCAGATTCCATCCCTGGCTCCTCTATTTCCCACTTCCTGTTTGTGTTGAGTGTCCTCCAGACCATCACACAGCTTACAATCCTGAAACTTTGCTCTTACTTTCTGTATCTTGCCCACATTCTGGAGCCCTGTATCATCACCTTATTTACCTGGAACATAAGCTTCTGAAATTGCTTAGGCAATGCTGCTTGGACGTTTCTGACTCTGATAGTTTCAAGTATGCATTTTCTAAATCTCACACAAATTTAGTTCCCTGGATTGGTCTCAGATTTTAGATTTAAAATTAGTTCCCTTTACTACTGGAAGCCTTACTCTACTGTTGCATAATAATACTCTTAGCTGTTCTGTAGAGGGCTCAGACCTTCTGATTCTTACAACTTTCTGTTGAAGCTGTTTTCCACTGTCTGTCATATTTCAGGATCATTTATTTAAGCCCAGTACTCTGTAATTTCCCATGTTATTGTTGTGTATGTCTGTTGCTCATTTGTGTTTCTAGATTCTGAGTTCTTTCACCTTAGAAACACACACACATGCACATGTGTGTGTGTATGTGTGCGTGCGAGCATGTGTGTATGCGTGAACGTGTATGTGTGTGTATATTTGATAGTGTCCTATTTCTATCTTTTCTATGCTATTTTTTATTATATTCCTGATGATTTGGTGTAACTTCATTTAAGTCTATAAAGTTTTCATTTTTCCACATAATTTCAAAGTGTTTTAAATTTTATTTTATTGTTTTCATTTTCATTAACCTTTCTATTCATTTATTTTCAGGCTGTTTGGAAGATATCTGTATATTTGATTCAGGCTGTAGATGTTACAGATGTCACTAGTATGGTATGGAGAAGGAATGGAAGGTGAAATTCGTTCAGCCAGTCCCTTCTAATTTTAGCTACCCTTAATATGCAATTCTAGGGATGGCTGGATTCTGTGGGCACGAAGTTTCTTTTGTCTATCATTTTCCTCTATACAAGCTTTAATTTGTTGTATCTACATGTTAGAACTACCAATTTTCCATTTCCTCCAGATTTCGAAAACTAGGTCAAAATCTCATATATGCACATTTTCTTATTCTTTTAATCATTAAGATGCTATTTAATATTTTTTATTACTCTCAGATCATTTTTGCAGAATATTGGTAAAGAAAAGAAACAGACACAGTTCCATGTCCTGTCATCCTTAAGTGGAGTGTGTGCATGCTCTTTGTCTGGTTGCTTACTCCTTCCAATCCTGGTTAATACATAACTTAATTGATGCAATTCTTAAAAATAATAGCATTTTGTCTTAATTTTATAATGTGGGTAGTAAAGCATAGCAGTATATGAGTACCAGTGACGCAGCTGGGACTAAAACTTGTAACAGTTGATGCTCTCTTTGTCAATTCCGACTTTAAACAAAACAAAACAAAACAAACAACAAACAAAACCAGAGCAGACTAAAGCTTTTCCTCCTCTATCAGAAACAATGTCTCTACTCTTTCTAGCCATGACAAGGGTTTTCCCTGCTTCAGGAGGGCTTCATTGTTAAGACCTGTTGGCCTTCTCCCTCCTTGTGTTACTTTATTGTTTTCTGTATGGGCTTTGTTTGTCTCCTGTTTTATGGTGCTTTGCCTTCTCCGATGGTGTCTTGTTTGCCATCTTTTAAGCATTCTTGATTTGTTGGTGACAGCCTTATCTCAAGGCCTTCCATTTCATCTCTGTCTGCTTCCCTGCGAGTAAGATATTGATTTCGTGGGAGAGCCTGCTGGGATTGGGGGAAAAATCAATATCCCATTAGACATAAGTGAGGACTGGTGAAGCACCTCAGCTGCCAGCCTACTGATCTGACATGCTGGGATAGTGCTCAAAGACTGGCTCCGCCTGCTGGGCCCAGATAGATTCTGAAATGATAAGAATGTCACAGAGAAGGAAGGTGGCAACACTTTCCTATGCCCTAGTAACACTGAAAGAAAACATCTAATCTGTGACTCCACAAAGCAAGGAAAAGTGTGGAATGGCAACAGAGCATCACATTAATTTTCAGACTGGAAGAGACTTGATAAAATCCAGAAATACTGAATGGATACTTTATAAGGGGATTCACAGACTTAAACACTAAACAAAGTGGCAGGGAAGAGGAGAGAAATGGAAAATCTGTAGAAGTGGAAACAAAAGATGTATAAGACATGTAGAGAGGATGCGATTCTGGGTGGCAGTCCACCCGCTGGGAGCCATGCCTCATTACTGCTAGACTGCTGGAGTAAGGAAGGAGCAGATCCCAAGAGAAACTCTTCAATTAAGCTGCTCAGCTTGGAAGAAAACAGTTAGAGAGACAATGATGCACCATGGTGTCCTGGAATCTTCAAACCTTCTTCTTCCCAGCAACAGTGTTAGGCCCAGAGAACCTCATGAATATTCTATGCAAGTCATTAAGGTACTGAATGAAACTTAGGAGAAAGCAACTTACTCAAGCTATGACTAATAAAGCTGACAGGAGCAATGCAAACGTTAGTCAGATGAGCATGTCCAGACAAAAAGTTAAATAGGGCATGGCTACTTCAAAGACTTGGGTGCTGAGTTCCACTCAGGGAAGTGTAAATGTCTTGTGTATCAGTGGGTACTCCAGGTGACAACACTTCAAACAAATGTCAAAGAAACTCCAGAGAAATGTGTCACTCTTCCTGATTTCTATGCACAAATATAGCATAAACCACTATGGACTAATCATGTATATCAGATTTCATCTGGATACATGAATAGCAAATCTCTCATCATCATAGTTTGTTTGCTCTAGGAAATATTTCATGGACTTGATAGATCTAACATTCATCTTACCAAGGATGGGATATTGACAGAAGCTATGTATGTCACTTTGGCTTTTATTTGTTATAAATTTTCATTTACTGTGGTTGTTTAAATGAGAAACATCGTGGTTACCAGTTAGTTGTGCTGTTTCGGGAGGCTTGGCGTGTGTAGCTCTGCCAGAGGAAGTATGTTGTGTGTCACTAGTGTGGACTTTCAGAGCTCATAGTCTTACCTTATTTCCAGTTGCTTTCTCTGCTTCATGATTGAGGTTGACAAGATGTGAGGTCTCAACTTTCTGCTACACCTGCTTCTTTTCCATAATGGACTCCTATCTAGAACCATAAGCCAAAATACGTAAGTTGTTTTGGTCATGATATTTTATCACAGCAAGTGAAAAAGCATCCCTTGATTCATTCTATTTTTTAATGTCTCAGATTGTGTGGCTATTCCATTCCGTTCTATACCTATTCTGTTCTGTTCTTTCTGTTATTTAACATACAATACATGTAACTTTCTTTCTTATATCTCATTTCTCTTTGTTTCATCCTTCCATTCATTTTTTTTACTTCTTCAATACAAGTATCTATAGCACTAATAATTTTTCAACCACTTGCCCTTATGATATTCTGACCAAACTTTCTTTTACCTGTTCTTTATTTTTATGCATTACTCTAATATTGATTCCTAGTCTTACCAAGCCGATTTTCCTTCCATTCTTACCCATAGAATACAGATTACATTCTCCTTCACCTTTATTCTTTTTAGCTTGATAGAGTTGAGTTGTGTATAAATGATAGTGGTCACAATGAATTTGTCTGTTGTTTGCAGTTGTTTCAGTTAGTATTCTAATCTCAGAATGCTTCTGGAGATTATGTCTGGGGTACTGAGGGTTTAGCTTCTGAGCCACAGTGCTAATCTAGTATAGCAGAATGACACCTCAAACCTACCAGAGTCTAGGTACACTTGAATATTACAGTGATTTCCAGTGAAAAAATATGTTTTTTAAAGAAAAAAAATCCAACCAACTACACAAACCCAATTGTTTAAGTCTTGCAGATGCACAAGAAAGAGGGGGAAAAAATGAAAGCCAGACTTGGCTGTGAATGCATAGAGTCATGGTGAGATATTCCACTTAGATTGAATTAGATCAATTCCAGAGGAAACCAGAAAAATAATTTTAAGAATGCTTAAAAAAATCAAGGAGGACACAAACTCCTGAATGAAGTCAAATACACATTAACAGGTGAATGAAATAAAGAATTCAATAATAATGAAAGAGAAAATATATACACTGTTCTTAGAAATACTAAAAACTCAAATTTAAACTTTAGAAATGGAAAGTATAATAATAGATCAAACAAAAATCTCAGTCTCATGAATAGAAAAGTCAAATGGAAAACAGTCTATTAGGGATTTAGGACAAAGTAAATATATCAGATAGCAGAACAGGCCTTTGGGAAAAAAATCTAACATCTCTTCATGATTAAAGACAATAAGAAAAACAACAACAAAACTGGTGGTAGAAGAAACATACTCCAGCATAATATACACTACATATGGCAGACCTATCACCAATACTATCTTAAATGGGAAAAACCTGCAAGCATTTTTACTAATATCAGGAACAAAAGGAGGATATCTGAAGCTGCTGACCCATGTGGTTAATTTAGCTGGAAGAAGCTGAGGAGGAGGGCAACCCTGTAGGAGGACCAGAAGTATCAATTAACCTAGATTCTTGAGATCTCTCAGATCCTAGAACTCTAACCAGGCAGCATACACCAGCTGCCCCCAACAGCCCCCAATACATATACAGCAGAGGACTGCCAGGTCTGGGTTTAGTCAGAGAAGATGCTCCTAACCTTCAAGAGATTGGAAGCCCCAGGGAGTTTAAAGGTCTGGTGGGGTGGGGTTGGGGGCTGCGGACATCCTTGTGAAGACAGGGTAGTGGGGAGGAGGCATGGGATGTGGAACATTCAGAGAATAGACCGAGAAGGGAATAAACTCTGGAGTTTAAAATAATAAATAAACAAACAAACAAATAAATAAATAAATAAATAAATAAATTTAATTTATGTTTTTTGAGTTTTTACACAATGTATTTGGTCATACAAACACTTGGACCCTCCTACTGTTTCTTCTCAGAATCACTATAATCTCCCTATACTCCTCAACTTCTGCTCAAAGTCTCAGAGCAATCAGGTGACTAAAGAGAATAAAAGACATACAAATAGGAAAGGAGGAGAAAGATATCAAAGCTTCCTTACTGCAGAAAATGTGATCCTACATGAAAGAGCTCATAAAATTTTACCAGAATAGTTTTAGAATACACAGACATTTTTCTTTTTCTTTTTCTTTTTTTTAACATGTTTTATTGCATATTTTCTTTATTTACATTTCAAATGATATCTCCTTTCCCGGTTTCCACTCTGGAAAAAAAAAACCCTGTTCCCTCGCCCCTCCCCCTGCTCACCAACCCACCTTCTCCTGCTTACTGGCCCTGGCATCCCCCTACACTGGGTCATAGAACCTTCACAGAACCAAGGGCCTCTTGTCCAATTGATGATCTACTAGGTCATCCTCTGCTATTCATATGCTGCTGGAGCTATGAATCCAACCATATATGCTCTTTGGTTGGTGGTTTAGTCCCGGGGAGCACTGACAGTACTAGGTAGTTCATACTGTTGTTAATCCTAAGGGGCTGCAAACCCTTCATCTCCTTGGGTCCTTTCTCTAGCTCCTTCCTTGGGGACCCTGTGTTCACGCCAATGGATGGCTGTGAGCCTCTACTTCTGTATTAGTTGGGCACTGTCAGAGCCTCTCAGAAGAGAGCTATATCAGGCTCCTGTCAGCCAGCACTTGCTGTCATCAGCAATAGTATCTAGATTTGATGATTGAATATGGGAAGGATTCCCAGGTGGAGCAGTCTCTGGATTGCCCTTCCTTCACTCTCTGCTCCATAATTCGTCTCTGCAACTCCTTCCATGGGTATTTTGTTCTCCCTTCTAAGAAGGAACAAAGAATCAAAAGGTTGGCCTTCCTTCTTGAGTTTCGTGTGGTTTGTGGATTGTACTTCATGTATTCCGATCTGGGCTAATATTCACTTATCAGAGAGTGTATATCATGTGTGTTCTTTTGTGATTGGGTTACCTTACTCAGGATGATATTCCCCAGACCCATCAATTTCCCTAAGAATTTCATAAATTCATTGTTTTTAATACCTGAGTGGTACTCTATTGTAGATGTACCACATTTTCTGTATCCATTCCTCTGTTGAGGGACATCTTGGCTGTTTCCAGTTTCTGGCTATTATAAATAAGGCTGCTGTGAATATAGAGGAGCATGTGTCCTTATTACATGTTGGAGCATCTTCTGGGTATATGCCCAGGAGTGGTATAGCTAGTTCCTCTAGTAATACTATGTCCAATTTCCTGAGGAACCACCAAACTGATTTCCAGAGTTGTGCCAGCTTGGAATCCCACCAGCTCAAGGAGTGTTCCTCTTTCTCCACAACCTTGCCAGCATTTGCTGTCACCTGAGTTTTTTACCTTAGCCATTCTGACTGGTGTGATGTGGAATCTCAGGGTTGTTTGATTTGCATTTCCCTGATGACAAAGGATGTTGACCATTTATTTAGGTGCTTCTCAGCCATTCGGTATTCATCAGTTGAGAATTATTTGTTTAGCTCTGTACCCCATTTTTAATAGGGTTATTTGGATCTATGGAGTCTAACTTCTTGAGTTATTTGTATATATTGGATATTAGCCCTCTATCCGATATAAGACTGGTAAATAATTTTTCCCAATTTGTTGGTTGCTGTTTTGTCTTATTGACAGTATCCTTTGCCTTACAGAAGCTTTGTAATTTTATGAGGTCCCATTTGTCAATTTGTGATCTTAGAGCATAAGCTATTGGTGTTCTGTTCAGGAAAATTTTCCCTGTGCCCATGTGCTCGAGACTCTTCTCCACTTTCTTTTTTGTTAGTTTCAGTGTATCTGGTTTTATGTGGAGGTCCTTGATCCACTTAGACTTCAGCTTTGTAAAAGGAGATAGGAGTGGATTTATTTGTATTCTTCTACATGCCAATCAGTAGTTGAGCCAGCACCATTTGTTGAAAATGCTGCCTTATTTTTCACAGGATGGTTTTAACTCCTTTGTCAAAGATCAAGTGGCCATAGTATGTGGGTTCATATCTGGGTCTTCAATTCTATTCCATTGATCCACCTGCCTTTCACTGTACCAATACCATGAAATTTTTATCACAATTGTGGGTAGTACAGCTTAAGGTTAGGGATGGTGATTCCACCAGAGGTTCTTTTATTGTTGAGAATAGTTTTCGCTATCCTAGGTTTATTGTTATTCCAGATGTATTTGCAAATGGCTTTTTCCAAGTCTGTGAAGAACTGAGTTGGAATTTTGATGGGAATTGCATTGAATCTGTAGATTGCTTTCGGCAAGATGGCCATTTTTACTATATTAATCCTTCCAATCCACGGGCATGGGAGATCTTTCCATCTTCTGAGATCTTCTTCCATTTCCTTCTTCAGAGACTTGAAGTTCTTGTCATACAGATGTTTTACTTGCTTAGTTAGAGTCACACCAAGGTATTTTATATTATTTGTGACTATTGTGAAGAGTGTTGTTTCCCTAACTTTGTTCTCAGTCTGTTTATCCTTTGTGGAGAGGAAGGTAGCTCATTTACTTGAGTTAATTTTATATCCAGCTACTTTGCTAAAGTTGTTTATCAGGTTTAGGAGCTCTCTGGTGAAGTTTTTGGGGTCACTTAAAAGTACTATCATATCATCAGCAAATAGTGATGATTTGACTTCATCCTTTCCAATTTGTATCCCTTGGATCTCCTTTTGTTGTCTAATTGTTCTGGCTAGGACTTCAAGTTCAATATTGAATAGGAAGGAAGAGAGTGGGCAGCCTTTTCTAGTCCCTGATTTTAGTGGGATTGCTTCAAGTTTTTCTCCACTTAGTTTGATATTGGCTACTGGTTTGCTGTATATTGCTTTACTCTGTTTAAGTATGGGCTTGAATTCCTGATCTTTCCAAGACTTTTATATGAAGGGGTGTTGGATTTTGTCAAATGATTTCTCAACATCTAATGAAATGGTTATATGTTTTTTTCTTTGTGTTTGTTTATATAATGAATTATGCTGATGGATTTCCATATATTGAACTATCCCTGCATCTGTGGGATAAAGTCTACTTGGTCATGATTGATGATCATTTAGATGTGTTCTAGAATTCGGTTTGCAAGAATTTTATTGAGTATTTTTACATCGATATTCATAAGGAAAATTGGTCTGAAGTTTGCTTTCTTTGAAAGGTCTATGTGTGGTTTAGGTATCAGAGTAATTGTGGCTTCACAGAATGAACTGGGTAGAGTACCTTCTATTTCTATTTTGTGGCATAGTTTGAGGAGTATTGGTATTAGGTCTTCTTTGAAAGTCTGATAAAAAACCCATCTGATCCTGGGCTTCTCTTTTGGTTGGGAGACTATTAATGACTGTTTCTATTTCGTTAGCGGATATGGGACTGTTTAGATCATTTATCTAATCTTGATTTAACTTTGGTACCTGCTATCTGTCTAGAAAAAATGTCCATTTCATCAAGGTTTTCCAGTTTTGTTGAGTATAGGCTTTTGTAGTAGAATCTCATGATTTTTTTGGATTTCCTCAGTTTCTCTTGTTATCTCTCCCATTTCATTTCTGATCTTGTTAATTAGGATACTGTCTCTGTGCCCTCTAGTTAGTCTGGCTAATGGTTTATCTATTTTGTTGACTTTCTCAAAGAACCAGCTCCTGGTTTGGTTGATTCTTTGTGTAGTTCTTTTTGCTTCCTGGTTTGGTTGATTTCAGCCCTGAGTTTGATTATTTCCTGCCTTTGACTCCTCTTGGGTGAACTTGCTTCTTTTTGTTCTAGAGCTTTCAGATGTACTGTCAAGTTGCTGGTGTATGCTCTTACCAGTTTGTTTTTGGAGGCACTTAGAGCTATGAATTTTCCTCTTTGGACTGCTGTTGTTGTGTCCCATAAGTTTGGGTATGTTGTGGCTTCATTTTCACTAAACTCTAAAAAGTCTTTAATTTCTTTATTTCTTCCTTGACCAAGTTATCCTTGAGTAGAGTGTTGTTAAGCTTCCACATGTGTGTTGGATTTATATTCTTTATGTTGTTATTGAGGAACAGCTTTAGTCTATGGTGATCTGATAGGATGTAAGGAATTATTTCAATCTTCTTATATCTGTTGAGGCCTGTTTTGTGAGTGATTATATGGTTAATTTTGGAGAAGGTACCATGAGGTGCTGAGAAGAAGGTATGTCCTTTGTTTTAGGATAAAACACTGTACATATCTGTTAAATCCATTTGTTTCATAACTTCTGTTAGTGTCACTGTGTCTTTGTTTAATTTTTGTTTCCATGATCTTTCCATTGCAGAGAGTGGAGTTTTGAAGTCTCCCACTTTTATTGTGTGCTGTGCAATGTGTGCTTTGAGCTTTATTAAACTTTCTTTTATGAATGTAGATGCCCTTGCATTTGGAGCATAGAAGTTCAGAATTGAGAGTTCGTCTTGGTAGATCTTACCTTTGATGAGTATGAAGTGTTTCTCCTTATCTTTTTTGATCACTTTAGGCTGAAAGTCAATTTTCTTTGATATTAGAATGGATACTCAGAACCATTTGCATGGAAAATTGTTTTCCAGCCTTTTATTCTGAGGTAGTGTCTGTCTTTGTCACTGAGGTGGGTTTCCTGTATGCAACAAAACGTTGGGTCCTGTTTACATATCCAGTCTGATAGTTTATATCTTTTTTATTGGGGAATTGATTCCATTGGTATTATAGATATTAAGTAAAAGTAATTGTTGCTTCCTGTTCCTTTTGTTGTTAGGGTTAGAATCCTGTCCACGTGACTATTCTTTTAGTTTTGTTGGAAGATTACTTTCTTGCTTTTTCTAGGATATAGTTTCCCTCCTTGTGTTGAAGTTTTCCACTTATTATCCTTTGGATTTGTGGAAAGATCTTTTGTAAATTTGTTTTGTCATGGAATACTTTGGTTTCTTCATCTCTGGTAATTGAGAGGTTTGCTGGGTATAGTATCCTGGACTGACATCTGTGTTCTCTTAGGGTCTGTATGATATCAGCCCAGGATCTTCTGGCTGTAATAGTATTGGGGAGAAGTATGGTGTAATTATGATAGGTCTGCCTTTATATGTTACTTGGCCTTTTCCCCTCACTGTTTTTAATATTCATTTTGTTTTGTGTATTTGTTGTGACTACTATGTGGTGGGAGGAATTTCTTTTCTGGTCCAAATTATTTGGTGTTCTGTAGGCTTCTTGTATGCTCATGGGCATCTCTTTTTTTAGGTTCAGGAAGTTTTCTTCTATAACTTTGTGGAAGATATTTACTGGCCCTTTATGTTGGAAGTCTTCACTCTCTTCTATACCTATTATCCTTAGGTTTGGTCTTCTCATTGTGTCCTGGATTTCCTGGGTGTTTTGTGTTAGTAGCTTTTTACATTTTGTGTTTTCTTTGACTGTTGTGTCAATGTTTTCTCTGGTATCTTCTGCACCTGAGATTCTCTCTTCTTTCTCTTGTATTCTGTTGATTATGCTTGTATCTATGGCTCCTGACTTCTTTCCTATGTTTTCTATCTCCAGAGTTGTCTCTCTTTGTGATATCTTAATTGTTTCTATTTCCATTTTTAGATCCTGGATGGTTTTATTCAATTACTTCACCTGTTTGGTTGTGCTTTCCTGTAATTCTTTAAGGGATTTTTGTGTTTCCTTTTAACAGCTTCTAGCTGTTTACCTGTGTTCTCCTTTATTTCTTTAAGGGAGCTATCTATGTCCTTCTTAAATTTCTCTATCACTATCATGAGATATGATTTTAGATCCAAATCTTGTTTTTCCAGTGTTTTGGGGTATGCAGTATTTGCTGTATTGGTAGTAATTGGTTCTGATGATGCCAAGTAGTTTTGGTTTCTTTTGGTAAGATTCTTGTGTTTGTCTTTTGCTTCTATTTATTACTGGTGTTAGATGTTCTTGCTGTCTCTGGCTTGATCTTGTTCCTCCTGTGGGTCTGTAAGCCTGTGTCAGCACTCTTGTAAGACCTGTTCACACAGGGCTGTGGATCAGCCATCCCTCCTGGCTGCAGATGGATGAATGAAGGACCCTGTCCCGCTTGCTCTTCAGCTTCAGTGGCCTGTGCCTGCAGGCTGGTCCTGCCTTAGAAAGTCACTGGAGAGAAAATTAAGATCTTGCCTGAATCCTGGGGTCAGAGCACTCTTTGGAAACAAGCTTTCGGCTTGCAGGAAAGGTGCACAGTGGGCTGTGGATCAGCTGTCCCTCCTAGTTTGTAGACACAGTTAAAAAGGACCCTGTCCTAGCTGCCCTGCTGCTTCTGTAACCTGTGCCTCCTGGCTGGTCATGCCTTAGGAAGACCAGACATTTTTCTTTCTTTCTTTTTATTATTTTTATTTCTTACAGTCAGTCCAGTCTCCCTCCCAGTCCCTCTTACTCCAGTTCCTCATCCCATCCCTCCTCACTCCTGTCTCCAAGAGGATGTTCTCCCAACCCAAGTCTCTCCACATCCTGGGGCCTCAAGTCTGTCCAGGGTTAGGTCTATCTTCTTCCACTGAGGCCAGACTAGGCAGCCCCTTGCTATATATGTGCTGGGGCCTTGGACCAGTTCGTGTATGCTGCCTGGTTGGTGGTTCAGTGTTTAAGGTCTCAGAGGTCTGAGTTAGTTTTCAAAAGTAGCAGGATGCAAAATTAACCCACGAAACTCTATAACTTTTTAAAATATAACATAATAATAATAATATAACAGTAATGTGTGTAATAAAAGAGAAATCAGGAAGACAGTCCTATTCACAATTATCTCCAAACAAGAGAAAGAAAAAAACCCTCAGAACAAATTTAATCAATGAAACAAAGCCTGGTATGAAAAACTTTGAACAATGAAAAGGAAATCACAGACACTAGAAAATGGAAAAACCTCTCATTCACATCAACAGAATTAATATTGTGAAAATACTATACTAATGAAAGCAATTTACAAAGTCAATGTAATTTCCATCAGAACTTCAAACTTGTTCTCCAAGGAGCTAAAAAAAGAAAACTTCAAAAAATTCATATTAAGGCACAAAAGATACAGAATAGCAAAGCAATTCTAAGCAAAAAATGCAATGCTGATGTTATCACCATACCTGATTTCAAATTTTCCTACAGAGCCACACTACCCAAAATGACTTGGTACTGGACCAAAGACAAAATTGTACGTGAACTGCATAGAAGGGTCACGTAAACCCCAGATGATCAAGCTTTGATAAAGATAACAAAAATACACAAGGAAGGAAAGGTAGCCTCCTCAACAGATGCTGATGAAACAGAAACATGGCGTTGGAGCCCCATCTCTGCTCCATAGAAGTCCTTTACATTCGTTAACCCTTGCTTTCAGTAATAGGACTTTTTGTTCTGATTTAACTTGTACCATTAGCACTTTCTTTAATCTTGTTCTAAAATCTGGTTTAGCTTCAAGACCTTATTGGTAAAAGTTCAGACTAATTCTGAATCTATTCTGAGTTCAGATCATAGAGCTTCTTACCTCTGTCAATGTTCTTTTTTAACCTCATCTTATACTTACAATGATTTCTGTTATATGACCTTTCTCTTTATCCTTAATATTTCTCTAGTTTCTGCAATGTTTATCAGTGTGTTCTTTCTTTCATAACTGTCTGGGCTTCAGTAATAAAAGTAACTTTTAAGTTTTCTTATGTTAGTTTTGGCTTAAAACTTAAAATTTTCTATTTTATTTGCTTTGCCTTTAAGTGGGATTATTATCATATAGGTGCCATATGGTGAACTTAAAAATTAATCAAAATTAAAAACACAAGGTAACATTCTCTACAGTCTAAAGACTAATTGAATTAAATGAGAATATTTTACTTTGTTTTCTAAGAGGAAGGATATTTTGTATATATGTGCATTAAAAATAACTCCATCAGAATTTTGTTAAGACATGTTTATTCCTTTTTTTAAAACTTTATTTTTATGTTGAAGGATATTTTGTATGTTTGCATGTTTGTATCACATGCATGCCTGGCACTCATGGCGGCCAGAAGATGGCTTTAAGCATCCTGGAACTGCAAGTACATATGAACCACCATCTGGCTGCTGAGGATCCAATCTGAGCTCAGTTGATGAGCATCCAGGTCCCTTAACCACCTAGCTATCTCTTCAGGCTACCCTATTTATTTTGACACTAGCTCTCAAGATAGACTCATTATCCCTAGATGTCCAGTTGCTGTCTATAGGTGTATAGTTGCAGTAACAGCTGCAAAGAGAGAAGAGAACTGGCTTAGTGATCGAAGCACTTCTTCTGAATAAGGCTTTATGATGTAGATAGTGTGCATATATCTTAACTAGTTCCCAGCAATAATGCTATAATTTTAAAGTTCACACCTGAATCAGCAGCATCTTCTTGTTGAAGATATTGTTCCTTTTGCTCTACCTAGTTGGTAAAATTCTGGAAAACAATCAGAAAACAGGAATTAGGTTCTAATTCTTAAGTTTCAAGCAGACCCTTTTAGTACTATTATTATTACTATTATTATTGTTGTTGTTACTTTATAAAAGAATGTATTCAGTAGTTATGACTTTCTGATCAAGCTAATTTTTTTTCAAGGCACTTTTGTTCAATTCTTTTTAGTGTCTCTTTCACTATACCAAGTAAGGTAGCCCAAATTATACATATGTCCAGCATATGGTGAGGCTATTAGATGTCCCTATACTTGATGGAAAATGTTGCTTTGTGGAAAATACTTTTCTTGTTCCTTTTTTTTTTGTTTGTTTAGGCCATCCAAAACACAATTATGTGCCCTATCTATACTGGTGTTGAGGCTATAAATGTCTGTGAAGAGATATAATAAGGATAACTAAAGACTTTCAAGTTCAATATTTTTCTACTATGTCAGGATTCTTTTCCTGCCTATCCACATCCTTCTTTTTCTCTCCCACACACATCATTTAAATATGAGTTACCACTTCTACATGCTGGGGCTAAAATCACTGTCAACATCTAATAATGTGTATGCGATCAAAGTGGCCTCACTCCGGGAAACACTGGACTTGGAGTTGTTCTAACTTTGAGTGTGAACATGTGACTGAAACTAAAAGTATCCATGTGATTCTTCAGGGATTTTTGCATCTGAAGTTGAAGACTCGAAATCTTTTTCTCAGACATCAAAGTGATGAACCAATGAGCCTAGACATTTCAAGTCTCTTCATATACAAAAAGCCACTACGGATGGAGAAAATGAAGCAGACCTGATACCATTTGAGAGTATAATTTTATTGCCTAATGTTCATGGAATAGTCTGAGTCTTTCAGCAATTCTGTCACTCCTGGGAACTAAACTCCAGATGCCCTGGGCAATTCAGTGGGTTTCTGAATTTTATAGTCAAAAAACTTATGGCTAATCAAGTTGATAGAGTGTACTTGCGTTAGCAAGTGATCCGTTAAACAAATGTCTCCTACTTAAAGCCTCAATGTGAGGAATCTTCCCTATTAAAGGAGCATTATTCTTAGGTCTCCCACAAGTTTCACTGCATTAGTCAACAGACAGGAATAGTCTCCAGGGTCATCTTCAGCTCTGTCAAGAAAATGGAAGACTATAAATTCCCTGCCTTCATAGTTGATGAAATTGACACTGGAGAGACTGTGTGTGTGTGTGTGTGTGTGTGTGTGTGT
>NW_022196904.1:77392348-77479848 GCF_008632895.1 Mastomys coucha
GAGAGAGAGAGAGAGAGAGAGAGAGGTGCCCTAGGACATAAAATTGCAGCAGGACTAGCCACATCCCAAGAGATTGATTTTGACATGTCTTTAATGTCTAGGACAGTGACACCAGGGCCAAGGTGATTTTGCTATCCTAATGGATCTTGAATTTAGAGGAATCTGAGTATAATGGATATCAACAGAGGCAGCTCATACATATCTCTTTTTCTTTCTCCTTCACAAGATAACTTGCCCATAAATGACATTTTAAAAACTATTTCCCTATGTACCAGGTAATAGTACTGCAGAGGAATACTAGAAGATGTACCTAGATCTTTTGATAGATTGATACCAATCTATCAATGAACACAAATGTCTTTTCATAAGCAATCAGGCCCACTATCTTCAGTGTTACAGTATTTGACTCTATTTTGTTAATATATTTTACACACACACACACACACACACACACACACAGCATCTTCAACTAAACTGAGAGAATAGAGAAAGGTGAGAGTAGAAATAGTGTACCTTAGATAAAGGTTAAAAAGAACAAGGCTATATAAAAGCAGTTGATAAATGTCTCCTGCTGTCGAACTTCTATATTCTCTATTCTCCCATATACCACTGGTGCTTCAAGTTAGTAGCTGCCAATTGTATAAACACAACTTAATACAACATTATGTAATAGCTCTATGGTCAGATAGAGTATCACTGCTTGATACTCCTCTGTGTTGGCATAGAAAGAATACAGGGGGAATGGGGTTTCATTTTGCTTTTCTTTAATCTTCCCTTTCTAAATGCAATCCGCCATGTCCAGATGCATACACCATGGATATGAACATTCATGTATGCTCTTCATGTTGCTATGAATGGGCAAAGCATCTATGTAGACAGTAGGAATAAGAATAATCAAACCAGAGATGTGTAGTTGATCTACAGCCAGGGAGGGATATAAGACTGTATTAGGCAGAAGCTATAGTGAGTACTCAAGTCTCTAGCACATCCTATGATATAACTCAGCTGGGCCTTAGCTAAGCAAGGGAGTCAGTGGAGATGAGACAAGAGAGACAAACTTGGCATACTTTAGTAGTGTGTACTAACTCAAGTAGTCACTCTGAGCCAATACACTTTTATAAGCTAATAATGAGCATGACACATGAACAAAATCATACTTTAATTAAAATAGTGAGGAGACAACCTGGCAGGGAAAGGAAGGGTGACTTTTAATGGAACGGAACTAGAGGCATGAAGCCCAAGAGTATATAGGGAAGAATGTCAATGAGATGAGAGCATACCCTGTTTTTCATCATTTCTAAACATGAAGAATGATCCCTGGCATAAGTCAACAATCACAGAGACTGACACAGTGTGTTACAACATGGACTGAGACAAAAATATACCTGATCTGATGAAAAGCTCAGTGATTGATTATTTCATGACTATTCTGTTCATTCTGTTCAATGATCTGATATTTCAAGTCTTGGAATGACTATTTTTCCAATTACAGAGTTATGGAACAAAGAAAGGAACATATGACACCATATTAAAAAGAAATGTTATATATCAGTCTCTATGTGCTACTTCAGGATGTTCCCATGCTACGCATGGCCTATCCTATTATCTGACTGTGGAACCTAGGAGTTAGAACTCATTATTTGAAAAGGCAGATGGGCAGTCTTAGTTCCCAGGGTGTAAGCTTAGGTTCTGATAGTTAACAAACATTCTAGACATCCCACCCATGAAAAGGTGATTAACGATGAGTTTCATAGTTTTAGCAACATGTCCATTTTTGCACATCATTTTTGTTCTTATTTGTTTTTATTCTAGTTGGAATTACTCTCATAATAGTGGTAAAGATAATTTAATTTATATTATCAGAAATTCAAATTCTCTATGTCTTAGTCAGTGTTCTATTGTTGTAAAGAAACACCATGGACACCATGGCCATAGCAACTCTTATAAAACAAAACATTTAATAAGAGCTTGCTTACAGTTTCAGAAGTCTAGTCCATTATTGACATGATAGGAAACCACAGCTTCTAGGCAATGGTTCTAGAGAGGTAGCTGAGATTTCTATATGGTGATCACCAGGTAAGAGAGAGAGAGAGAGATAGATAGATAGAGAGAGAGAGAGAGAGAGAGAGAGAGAGAGAGAGAGAGAGAGAGAGAGAGAGAGGGGGGCTACCTGGCTTGAACATTTGAAATCTCAAACTTCACCACTAGTGACACACTTCCTCCAAGGCCACACCTCCTAACCTGTCAAGTAACACCACTCCGTAATGACCAAGCATTCAAAATGTACTATGGGGGCCATTCCTATTCAAATCATTATATTTTACATACTGGCCACCATAAGCTTGTGACTATATCATAATGCAAACACGTATTCAGTCTAGCTTCAAAAGTCCACATAGAATATGAAAGTCTCAATCTTGTTTTAAAAGTCCAAAGCTTGAAGTCTCCTCTGAGACTCATGGCAATCTCCTTAACTGTAACCCCATGTCAAACTCCTAACTGTAACCCTCTGTAAAATCAAAATCAAGAGGCATGTCATATGCTTCTAGTGTACAATGGCATAGGATGCACATTATTCTTCAAAAGGGGAGAAAAAGGAGCATGATGAATACCGGACCAAAGCCAGACCAAAACCAGCTGGGAAATGCCACGCTCTGCATCTCCATGTCTGATGCCAAAGAACTGTTCAGATCTCCAACTCCTAGCAGCTTTGCCGACTGAAACACACCTCTCTTTCTTGGGTTGGCTCCACACCCCATTAGCAGCCCTCTTTGTCAGGTATGCCACAACTATGGCATCTCCAATACTTTGTTATCCAATACAACTCAGCCTTCACTTTCAAAGCTTCATACAAAGGCTTTTCTGGGCTGCCATGGAGGGAGATCCCTGACACATGCTTTGCTCTGCAGCCTTTCTTAGCCCTAGAGAGTCCGTAACCCCTTTCTTGTATTCTTTACTCTAAAACCAGAACTAAATATAAGCTGTCAAGTTCCTATGCTTGGTGAGGCTGGAGTATGGCCCCCTCATTCAAATAGATTTTCATTTTCACCAAATTTCTGCTTTGGATGTTTTTCTTCACTACCTAAACTTGTCTGTCCTTGAACTCAGAGATTTTCTTGCTTCTGCCTCCTGAGTGACTGCTAGGATTAAAGGGGTGCTCCACTGTACCCAATCCTAAGATTTTTCTTTAATTCTTTTTCGTAAATCGAAAGCTTAGCTGGGTGGGATTTTGCCCTGAGATCAATACTTTCTTATTACATTAAGGATCAAGTTTTTCTTGAAACTTTTTATCTCTATGAACACCGAACTTAGCTCTATTACAGTTTCTGGTGGTCATTTTCTATTTAAAATGTACATTTTTGTATTTTTCCTTGCTGAGGATGTTTTTTTTTTGTGTGTGTGTGTGTGTGTGTGTGTGTGTGTGCATTACAGACTTTCATAAGAGTCACCACTAATAACCACGCAACAAACTCAGTATACCAGAATGCCCTGAAATCTCCTTTGCCAATACCACTACTCCAAGACTCTTCAATATAGCCTCAGGTATACTTTTCAAACAAGGGCAAAAGTCATCCACGTTCTTCACCAGAATATCACAGGAATGTTATCTAGGCCACATACTAAATTCTTCTCCTTTGAAAGCTCTCGATATATATGCTTATAGTCTATATTGTTCTCATTACCACTGTCTTCCATGCTCCTGCTAGTATGATTCATTAAGCCCCATTTAAGCACTCAAGTGTGTTCCCAATTCCAAGTCCAAAAGTTTATATCAACAAGAACATGGTCGGGGCTATCACAGCAATACCCCAGTCCTTGGTACCAACTTCTGTCTTATTCAGTGTTCTATTTTATCAAGAGACACTATGACAATAGCAACTCTTATAAAGGAAAGCATTTAATTGGGTTGACATCTAAAACCTCTAACAAGGCCACACTTCCTCATTACTGTCAAGTAATGCCACTAGCTAAAGACTCAAATTCAAGTATGTCTCCATTCCTACCACCACATTCTAACCACCACACTGTACTAAAGTGTTAATTAAGGAAGGACAAAAGGGTAATATATAAAGAAAAGCTAAACTGAAAGATTGGGAAGATATTATCAAGCTTGAACTGGCTACTTATTTAATTTTGTAAAAAAAATATTGGTGAAGATAATACTAAATAATATAAGCACATATAGACATGTATACATGGCCATATATACAACAAGGTTAATATCTGTTCCTAAAATAGAAGGACTTATATATTATATAATATTTATGCATATTACCCAATGTAATATTTATAATCTTTATAGATCTGTGCTCATTAGTTTTAACTGTCACATTGACAGTTTTTCTTAAGTAAATATTTATTTCTGTTTTGTGTGCATGAGTGCTTCACCTGCATGTATGTGCACTTCATCTGTGCCTGGTACCCATGGAGGCCAGAAATGAATATCAAATCCTATGGGACTGGAGTTGAAGACAGTTTTGAGCCACTATGTGGATACTGGGTACCTCACTCAGGTTCTTTATAAGAGCAACAAGAGCTTTTAACTGCTGAGCCATCTTTCCAGTTCAGAAGAAAGTCTTAATGAGGAATAATGCAGATTGAGTAGTCCTGTGGTTGTGGCTGTGTGGGATTGTTGTGATTGTTAATTGATTTTGGAAGACCCAGCCCATTGCATGTGGCATCATTTCCTAGGCACAGCACCATGAGCTGTGTAATAGGAAAGAAAGCTATCAGAGAAAGTAACTCTTGACTGTGTACGTGATGCCTTAATTTCCCTCCCTGATTACACCTCACTAATGATTTGTAGCCAGGAACATAAGCCAAATAAACCCTTTCTTTCCTAAGTTGACTTTTGTAAGGATATTTTAACTCACTAGTGGAAATGAAGCTTGAACATTCTGACAAGTGGATTTTATTAATTACTTCTATCTCATAAGTAGGGCTCAAGAAAATTGTCTTTTTCCTAAGTAAACATAGTAGCAGTGATTATTCTAAACAGTTCAGAACAACAAAATATAAAGAATTATTTCCAAAGGAAATAAATGATTCAAGTTAGGTCTGCTTGGTTGAAAGTCTAATTATCCAACTGAATTCAGCTCAATGGCAATAAACGAGTTCAGTCAATCTGTCCATATCTCCTGGATAGAGTGATGTCCGATAGCAGCTAGGAACAAATTGGAATAGGCAGTTTGGCTTGGGGAGTAATTTTGTTGTGAATGTATTTTTCTCTTTCAATTTCTACCAAGATCACCCATATCTAAGTGTATTTTCAGGTTGTAATGTAAACTTGTCATTCTGTTGCAGACCTGATCACTCATTTAGTCAGTTGATTGGCTGTTCATTTACTCATCTGCTATCTGCAGTCACTGTGGTGGACAGTAGAATATAGCAGTGACCCTGACATTCCAGTGAAGGATGCATACAAACAAGCCCTTTCCTGTTGATTGGAAGTAGGTGACAGTATTTGAAGAGTATTTGTTCCATTCAAAGCAAATCGGGTGACTCTGCACAGAATATGATTACCAAAGTATGACATGAAGCAAGAAGAGAATGAGATGAGAGTAAGAACTTATATTTGTTGAAGTACCAGTGACTGTATTAGGTAAGGTCTGAGTACTTCATCTCTGTTTACTATTTAACTCCACCAAGAGCCCTGTGAAATAGAGTTATTACTGGTCTCATTTTGCAGACTAAGAAGTGAAGTCAGAGCCTTTCTACTTATCCTTGGTCCCAGAGATAAGTCACATTATAGATCTTAACTCTGAAGCTTTCTTTCATTCCATTACACCCTGCTGCTTCCTGGGACAATGATGCTCCAGTTTCAGTTTGCAGTCTTAACACAGAGTGGCCAGAACAAAAGCATTTAATCAAGACGGAAATAGATTTTAAGACAGATCATTTCTGCTCAGAGCGATCAATCAATAACACTTGAAATTGAATCAAATACATCCAGAATACACTATGGCTAAGTGTTTAATCTGTGTGTGTCTCAATCTTCTTTTTGTCAAATTGGGGTTAATAATATATTTCTTCTCAGATGAGCTTATGTATATATAGCAGCATGCATAGGAGAATACTAAATGTCCAAACAAGTAGTGTTACTAATTACTAATATTAATATTTGTTTCTGCTGGCTCACTTACTTTCCAGAGCTGACAAACGAGAAAGGATATTATCTGAAGCAATTTTTCATGAATGGAGTTATTAAGTCTGACGAAACGATAGTGCTGAAACTTGGGCATTCTCTTTTTTAAAACTGATTATTTGGTGTCTTAACACTGCATTAGCAAAGAACTCACAGCGCTGATAATTAAAACGCAACTAAATTAAAAGTGAAGTGTTAATAGTAGCAGAATCCATGAGTGTTCTGACTGAGTGATCATTCATGATGAGTTACACACACTGGCTTTGGAAAGCGCAGCTCAGGAATGGCAAAAAAACAAAACCCTCTTGGGAACTGTCTGCCTAATATTAGGATTGTAGGTACTCGATGAAGAAGAAAGAAAATAGATATGATGGTGTGTGTTTCTTCAGGTTCTGGAATTTAATGGAAGTGAATGAGTTAGGTGCCAAGCTAGAGAGAGTATGAAGCCTGAGGCTACACATATGCCACTTAAAGATATTAAGCCTTAAAGCCACCAAATGAACTAATAACTATGGACCAAGTATGATGCATTGTAGACTTCTCATTTCTCATTTTTTTTTCAGATTTAGAAAAAAAAAGTAGTAGAGCAATGAGGTAGGGAAGCTGATGCCTGGTAGCTTCATAGTGCTTACAGAGAAGAGTAGTCTAAGAACAAAAACTCTGCTTGCCTGCAGTGCTGCCCTGATATAATTGTTTTTAGGTCATGGAAATAGTTTGATCCGTAGGCTAGATAACTCTGAGAAAATAATGCAAGCTCAGTTTTCTTGGGGTTCTTTGGGAGCATTGACTTAACCGACTCAGGACAAGTGTGTAAATGGTACATAATTTATATATAACTTTCCATAAGTATTAGTGATGTTGGGTAATATTATTTAAAGCATTCTTGACATGTTGAAACCCAGTAGCACAGAGCATGCATCATAGTTAAACATGGTACTGTTGTTGGGGCACCAGCAACCGGAAGGAAAGGCACAGTCTTCAGGGTCTGGTGAGGTGGCTATAAAAAGTCAGAAAACATAGAGAATACATTTCACAGAACAGACAGAAGGCCACTCAGAAGAGATAATGTTTTCAGAAACAAGGAGGAGAGTAGGCAGAAAAAGCTGTGCAGTTCAATAACCTATTAATGTCTGTCAATCATATTTCCTTCTCTTTGCCTAAAATTTCTGGGGTGTCAGAGAAGGCTGAATTAGTGACAGCTTGTTTCCCTTCCTCCTAGTGTTTGGCTGCTCTGTAAATCTACAGTGTTTTCAAGGCTGAAGTGAGGTACATGGCTGCCTGAGTGATGGACGAAGTGTTCCCTGGCATGTAAGAGAGCAGAGCTGTGAAATATGAGGCTCCAAAGCTGTAGGGAAACATACGAAAGGATTGAAGTTGGACTATAGTCGGAGAGCAGTTGCCTCACATGCCAGGTGCTTTGGGATCAATCTCTAGCACATGAAGAAGAAACAAAGTGAAAGTATAGGACAGTAAGACAGGAAAAGTGTGATGGTGACAGGGGAAGTAGTTGCAGAAGAACACAATCCTTATCACTGAGTGTGTCTGCAAACTTCTCTGTACGCCATTTCTCTGTGATGAGAACATGGTTGTTCTGTGTCCACTACAGGAGTGACACAGCTCAGTCTGCCCTTCCCAGGGATTGTTAGACTGAAGTTGGGTAACTTTTAGTTTCTCTTTATAAACCACATGTGCCTTCTCATTCAGAAATCATGGCAGAGTACAAAACTCTGGGTGCTGGTGACTGTAATATGGACCTACATAAAAAGTAGCCAAGCATCTCCTGAGCTAATGGAAAATGCAGAGTTGTGAAGGCTGGAGCTGGGTCCTGAACTTGACTGTTACAGGATCTTGTGTACAATATCCTATGAACTGAATTGTCTCTGCAGAAATGTTTAGTCAATATTGCTGTGGAAAGTAAGTGAGAAACTCCCCCAGGAGAACAAAATGGGAGGCATTAAGTCTCAGAAGAAAGCAGTCCAGTCAAAGCTTGAGATCTACAAGAGGCAGTAAATCCCAAACCAAAATGGAGGAAAAAGTGTAATGCAAGACACAAATGTGGACATCACCACACAGGCAACTGGGTTCACATTGACTATAGTTAGTAAAGAGCTGGAAACTTTCTGGCACTTAAGTGTTAAGCTCCTATCTGTGTATGACTTCTTACTGTCATGCTATTACCCAGCATACTCATGCTCTAATTAAAACTGCACAGTACTGAGGAATTTAGTGCCCTAACCTCAAGCCTCTGGTACATCTTGTATTTTGTTTGAGGTTGACATATTTGAAAAGATTGTAGAAAGTGAACTTTTTGCTGGGTTCTAACAAAGGAAATGTGCAAGTTTTCTATTAGACTTTTGCTTTGTTTGTTTTGTTTTTCTTCTCTGCCATTGAAGGTCAAAGATTAAATAATTTGATCTTAGACAGATTGATGTTCTAAAGAGTTGATTAAAAAAACTAAAAATATCTATAGACCCTAGATAGTTAGATGTTTTGTTCCATGGGAAAATCAGAATCACACCAGTATAGGGTTCTGTATTAAATTGTATTTTCAGAAGTTTCAAAATTGAAATAAAAAGGACAGTTGTATTTAAAGATGTCTTTACCATCTGTGTCTTGTCATTGGATGCACAATCCATTTCTTTATTTTTGTGTGTTTGTACACATGGGAGGGGATGTGGTGCACTGCCTACGTACATGTGTGCATGTGTGCATGGAAGACAGTGGTCAACATTAAGCTACCTGAACTCTCTCTACCTTCTTTGTTAGGATAGCTTCTCTTACAAAACTTGGAGCTCACCACTTAGCTAGGCTGGCCAGCCAGCTAGCCCCAGGGACCCTCCTTCAGTGCTGCAGTTGTGCATATATGGACCTCAGTCAGCTTTTTCCAGGGATACTGGGGAACTGAACACAGTTGTTTGACCAGTTAAGACACTTCCCTGAAGAGAGAGAGAGAGAGAGAGAGAGAGAGAGAGAGACAGAAAGAGAGAGACAGAAAGAGAGAGACAGAGACAGAGACAGAGACAGACAGAGACAGAGACAGAGACAGAGACAGAGAGACAGACAGAGAGAGACAGACAGAGAGAGAGACAGAGAGACAGACAGACAGAGACAGACAGACAGACAGACAGACAGACAGACAGAGACAGACAGACAGACAGAGACAGACAGATAGAGGTACAGAGACAGACAGAGACAGACAGAGACAGAGACAGAGAATGTGATGTTTTTGTGTATGTGTATGTGTGGAGTCTTTGTATATGTGTGATGTATGAATGCATTTGTATATGTTAGTGTGTCCATGGGTGCCCATACTCAAGTATGTAGAGGCTATTGGTAGAGGCATAGAGAGGTTCTTTTACTACTGTCTGTCATACTCCCTTAACACAGTGTCTTTTACAGAACTGGAAGCTCAGTCTTTTTCAGCTAGGCTGACTAGCTAATGATCTCCCAGGATATTCGTATTTGTTCCTTTCAGTGTAGCCATAACCAGCTGTTACATGGATGCTAAAAGTTTGAACTCAGATGCTCAGGCCTCTATAGCCATTGCTCTTGCTGGCCGAGTCATCTGCTCAGTCCAGAATCTTCTAAAGCACGTCCATGTGGGTTACAATGCCAGACCCGCTGAATCAGTGCCTGAGACTAGGACTCTGGTATTGTACATTTGTACACATCCATGGTAGGCATGCATAGCCATGACTGAGAACTCTGGGGTTTAGAAGTGAAGTTGTTTTCTCTGTATTTTAAATCTGAAATCAGTTTTGTAATGCTCGGAGACTGAAACAGGAAGTTATGGGGTTGTTTTTGTTTTTGTTTTTGTTTTTGTTTTGAATGATAGATTGATGAAGGACAGGCTCTGCTCTAGGTGAGTTTTCCTGGGCCTCTGTCTTGCTTACCTTTAAAAATGTGGCTGGCAGCTGGGCTGTGGTAGCACATGCCTTTAATCCTAGCGCTTGAGAGTCAGAGGCAGGTGGATTTCTGAGTTCGAGGCCAGCCTGGTCTACAGAGTGAGTACCAGGACAGCCAGGACAACACAGAGAAACCCTGTCTTGAAAAACCAAAACCAAACAAACAAACAAAAAAACAAAACACAAAAATTCAAAAATGTGGCTGGCAACTTTTTTTGTTTGCTTTGTTTTGTTTAAGAGAGGGTGGGGGCTAAGAGACAAAGGTAGAGAGACAGAGAGAGTCAGAGAGAGACAAGGAAAGAGATGGAAACAGGGAGACAGGGAAGGGACATAGAGAGATGAGAGTGCATGAGAACTCACTTGTCTAACCATAAAATGCACACCACTTGTTTTCACAAAATGCTTTGTTAGCAGTTTTAAGCCTGTTTCTCACTGTATCTATTGATACACTGAAGAGATTCCATAGCAGTGACCCCAGCCAGAGCTTTCTGACCTGAAGCTGTCAGCACAATACACCATCACCTCACACTTGCAGACATCTGAGTGAATCAGCCAGATCCTGCCAGCCTGTGTGTGGTTTGGGAATTAGAGAGTATGTACATTCCCTTTCAGGCAGAAGATACTCCTGGGATGCTGTTGCTGCTCTGAGTCACATATGCAAACAAAAATCCCAAGGTAGCACTTTACAGTTGAGCCAACACTTCTGCTTCTGCACAGTCACCTGCAATGTAAGCTTGACTGCCTACATTGATGCAGAGTAGGTCAGGAAGTGATGCCTGCAACTTAACTCAAGTTTCAACCAGCAGGGTTTTATCCTCCACCTTGGCCTTGAAACAAATGGCAGTGAGAGAAGTTTGTTCTATATTAGACTAGAGAGGAGACTCAGAAGGTGAGAGTACATACTGCCAAACCTGAGGATCTGAGTTCAAGGCCCTGTAGAGGGAGAGAATCTACTTCCTCAGGTCGAAATAGTTGTACACACATGCACACACACTACACATGCACAGGTACATGCACAGGCACATGCGAACACATACACACACATGAACACATGCATACACCACTAAATAAGTAATTCTTTTACTGTTTTGTACATTGCTGTTTGTTTTCTCAGCCTACATTGGCTGTGACTCTAGTGGTGCACAATGAAAACAAGAAAAAGCACACTAAATATATTTGAAAGTGCATTAGCAGTTACCAGGCTTACCTGAGATCCCATTGGCATGCTCTTTCCATTTGTCATTATGGTACCAAGTACCTGTCCATTGCATCCCTGTATTTATTGGGAAAATGTTTAGAAGAGTTGAAATGAGTTGAAGCTGGCTTTAGACATTATATTCTTTACTTACCTTTTAGCAGTAAGTCTGTGGTCATTATCACTATTTACAATTTTCCCTGAATGCACACCTGATCCTACCACCTACTAATGTGTGGCTTGGGGCTAGCTAATTCCTTGTTTTCAATCTCAAGTTCTTTAGCTGACAGAATTCACACATTACTGTTCTTCAGATGCTAAGTGAAGCCTTATGCGAGAATAATATAGATCCCCATGCTTCACTGTTCTATTTCCTCTAACTATTAATATGATGAAATTGTAATCACATATGTGGTAGGTCTTTTTTTTTTTTTATTTCTCTCTTTGAAAGGAGAAAGGTTAGGTATATTGAGTACTTTTCTGTTGTGATAAAATATTCTTAAAAGCACCTTAGAGCAGAAGAGTGTTTATTTATTTTAGCTGACACTTCCCAAGGTTGTATAGGCTACCATAAGTAGAAAGACATAGCAGTAAAAGCATGGGCTAGCCTGGTAGGTCAGGAAGTAGAGAGAAAATACAGGTTTTGGAGCCAGACTGTAAGAAATCCAAACCCATCTCTAATTGTGTATTTCATCCAGCAGATCTCCACTTCTTATGAGTTCCATTTTCCAAACACCATCATCATCTGGAACCAAGTATTCAAGCACAGTCTATGGCAAACAATTGTCTCATTCAGACTACCAGGGGAAGCTTCTGATTGACGCTTTGAACATTCCTGTTTTCACAAGATCCAGACACATGGAGAAACTGAGATAACCATGTGACTTGAGACACCTTCTCTACCTGTTATACTCCTTCCTAGTTACAGCATGCATATCATGAATGTAGTGATAAATGAAACGCCTGACTACTTCCTGGCTTCATCCTTAAGCCTATTGTCTGAGTCGGGCATGATGCCATAACTATCACCATACAAGCCCTGGCATTCATGAAACATGTACTGACAGACAGTTAAGGCAGAGTGCTCAGTGTCTTGGCTTCTCTATAGTCTTATCTATAATGAGATTGTATAGAACTGTATTTACTAACACTTCCCCTCCAAGAGATCCTAATGTTCAAACCTCTGCAATAAACTGGCTTCCAGATGCTTTTTCTGGACACTTTATACATCTGTGGTTCTAATGTATAATCCCAGACTGGAATGGGTTCTTACTCATCTACACCTCTATGCCTAGGATTTTAGCAGATAATACTGGTTAGAATAATGATGTAGCTTGGTCACCATGAACTGCCTGTTTGCAGCCTCACTCTTCTGTTCCGCTTGTTTCCTCACCCCAGTCGTAACCCCACTCACCTTCACTTGATAAACTACTCTTCAAAACATTTTCCCCTGAATCATATTGTGTTTTATGGGGACCATCTAACTAGGCTGCCACTGATTAATTTTGGTCATTTCCACATTATGATTGTCATTTATTTGCCAATATTAGCATTTAACTGTGCTCATTAACAGATTTTTGCCAATTAGTGCATTAGTGAATGAAACCACACATAACTGTCATGTTAAAATGTAAAGGGAAAACTTTAAAACACTATTAAAATGCCTAAGTTATACTATACATGAAGGAGGGGCCTTCTTAATGTTTAAGATTTTTCTATTCTATAAACATATTTTTATAGTGAGTAACAAATGAGAAGGAGATGCATTTAGTACCTATTGTGTCTGATCCTCAGTAAAGAACTTTTGTTACTGCATTTCATCTTGAAACCAATTTTGGCAGCATTTTGTCATTGGTGGGGGAAGAACACATGAGGCCCCACCTCTCCATGAAGGGTGGTTGGTAGTGGCTGGTTGCTGGGGAAAGATTGTCATTTTCTTCATTAGTGTAGTCAATTAAAAAATAAAAGGAGTCTGTGCTCCCATAAGTAACCTTCCACACATGCTCATACAAACAACCTTAATTAACCTCAGTGGGTCACACAGAGAAAAAGATATGAAAGTGTTAGAGGATATGTGTGTGTGTGTGTGTGTGTGTGTGTGTGTGTGTGTGTGTGTGCGCGCGCGCGCGCAAAGGAAATATTTCTGTGGAAGAAGGAGGGGTGAGAGAAGGTAGTAGGGGTGAGCATGAATAAAGTTCTTTGTGTGCATATATAAAAGCAATAAAGAATAAATATTTTAACATTAGAAAAAATTCTTGAAAGTAAATACAACTTGATAAGAGACATCCTCTAATGCTGGGGGCAGGGGTCATGGTTGGGGATGTTGCTTTCCCATCCACCTGCTGTGCAATAATGGTGAAAGTCTATAACCTTTCTAAATCCAAGGTTTCTATCTGCTAACATATGATTATAGCTCATGTCTGTATTGGGGGTGTATAGAAAGATTTATTGGGGGGGTCTTAATGCCCCCTTTGCTCTCAAATAAATGCAAGAAGTTACTATACTCATTTAACTCATATAGCTCCCAAATAAAAGACACACTATGCTGGGCAGGTTCTGAGCTAATCCTCTATTAATGCCCAGGTAAATGCCCAGTTACTTTCTCGTTTTGGATCCTTCTGCTCCATCCATGTGTGTGCTCCTGGCTGCTCTCTCATCTCATTGTGACCTCATGGTGAATTCTCTTGTTTTCTCCACATGGTCTCCACACTTTCCTTCTCTTTTTGCTCCTCTCTATATACCTGGGACCCTCTCACTGGGATATGATGTCCTGCCTCTACTATCCTCTCCTGCCCAGTCACAGGGTAATCAACTCTTTATTAAACAATCAGAGGTAATGGACAACAAGTTCTCCATAATGTTGAGACCAGAGATACTTGACCTTGCGATCCTCTGTACTGTAACCAGATGTCTAGGTGCAAAAATCAGCATCTGAATATACGGCATATACTTTAAAACCGCCCTAGTATATATGGTTTCTTTAGTGAGAGATGCCATCTGGCATGGCGAAGACCTACAAGGCTAAGTGTGGTTACTCAGTCTCACCATCGTGAATATACTAGAGAACCAGTCACCAACCAGGCTTTTCTTTAGTAATGTAAACAACTAGATTCAGGAGCAAACCATTCTTCTTGGTCTGTCCCAGACACTGCCTAAGCTCAGAATATATTGCCTTTGAGCAAGAAGGTGTGACCTCTGGGTATGATGGTGGGAACAGAAGTGTGACAGGTGTGCCAAGAATGGACAGTGACTTCAGGGCACAGCGGTCTTCACCTCAGGGAACAGTAGCACATGTATTGCTGTTCTCTGGTTTCCATGAAATGGGACAGACGCTTGAGCTGCAAAAGGGAGATCATTCACTTTCCATTTCCACAGTAGAAACAGAATCAATAGCAGCAAAACCTAATTTTTAACCTGTAGGAATTCTAAGTAGAATTAAAGAATATGGGCCTAAAGATTTTGGCATATGACTATAAAGCACATGTACCCATGATCAGTCAAGTGAAACAAGTTTTTATTAGTTTTGTGTTGTCAAAAAGACATCTTTACAGTTGACAAAACAGGCTTGGAGACTATTTTTGAGTATTTTCCCAGAAAATAAAACCAATAACAAGGTATGACAGCTTGTGCTTTGACAGCAGAAAAACTCAGGATCAGGTATGAAGGATTTGGAGTATGATAACATCTATTGTCAGCTTGTGCCATTGGCCATGGATACATTCGGTGACCACCATCACCCTTGGCATTTTCTGTGTACTGACACTTCATTCATGTTTCTTAAAATAGAACAATGATTTTCTAAAACAAAAAGTTAGGGATAAATAATTTCCGTTCAGGCTGGACAAAAAGACAAAGAGATGTCAATAGCTTGCCAGAACAAAAAAACTCTTGTATTTTTGTCATGGAATACCTAGAAATATATTATAAAGGTTCTATAAATTGTGATTTAAGAGTTTACTGGAGATCTTCACTAAATTTTACATGAGAAAACGTGGTTTTTGGTATCCTGGTGGTAAATTACTTTTACTTCTGTTCAGCAGGAAAAAATAATCTCACAATTTACAGCAATTAAGTATCTGATGTATATTTTAGATTAAAATGTTCCTTCCATTTTTCAAACTTAAAGGTTGTTGCATTATTAAAACTAAACTTATATCCTATATGAGCATCCATATGTGTGTGGCAGGGATGGATGAGATGTGGGGCTGGTGCCATGTCATGTCACGGTGTCTGTGTGTAAGTCAGAGAACAACCTTGGGTGTTATTTGAAACAAGATCTTTTTGTTGTATTTCCAATACAAGTGTCAAACTATCTAACTCATGAGGATGCTACAAGTCTCCTGATAGTGCTTTGCATCTTCACGCAGGGATATGCTAGTAGTATTAAATACCCCTGGCTACTGCATCCATGCTTTGACATAGATTCCAAAGATCAGAACTCATATTCTTACTCTCATATAGCAAATGCTGCTCACAAGGCTATCTTCCCAGCCCTGGATCTACTTCTGATTTCATGTTTTCTTTAAAAGAGTTACCTCCATCTGCAATGTGGAGGGGCCACAATGAAATAACTTCTAATCTTAGTTATTTCAAATAGCAAAGGCTTAACTCCTATCCATGCTACAGGTATCATCATAAGCTATTTAGAACAGAGTCTAAGAATTCCCACCTAAAGGTTTTTATGAATTCATATGAAAACAATGTTGGGCAATTAAATCCTGACTTTTCTCTCTTCTAACCAAGTAAATATGATGCATACCTTCTCATGTTTTTCATGTTTAACTGGCCAGCAGCTGTCACATTTTCTTACCTGAGTTAAAGGAGGCCAGAAACATGGTGGTTGTATCATTTGGCTGGGTGGCAGAAAGACGTATTTGTTAAACTGCTAATGACTAATGGAAAAGGTATCCTGTTGCCTCTATTTCCTATTGAGACTATAAAAGCAATATGAATCCATGCAATTATAAAACTCAGCTAGACTGAAAATATATTTTTATAACATTATGAACAGGTGAAAAATTAAAAAAAATTGAATCTAAAAAATATGATATTAAGTTTATCCAGCAAATAATATTGTTCCTATTTGAAAAATGAAATCTATATTTTAACATTTGTGTAGAACCAAGAGATATATAGATAGACAGACAGACAATAGATATGGATAGTAAATAGATAGATAGATAGAAAGATAGATGAGGGTGAGGGAAAAATGGATGATTTATAGAAAGGACTGTTACATAAATCACCAAAAACACTGCCTTGGCTGGAGAGATAGCTTAATGGTAAGGTACTTGTTTTACAAGCATAGTGATTGGTGTTTGATCCCCAGAACATAGGCCACAAATTCTAGACAAGCTGATCCCAAGGCACCTTTAATTCCACAGTTGGGGAGGTAGATCTTTGAGCCCCACTGGCCACCCACCCTAGCCTGTATGGTAAGTTGCCAGCCAGTGAGATACCGTGTCTCAAGGAAAGGCGAAAGGTACCAGAGACACATCACCTGGGATTATCCTCTGATATCCGCATGTGTATATACAACATGTATGTGCAACACACAGAGACACAAGCACACACAGCCATACACAAATATTTTTTAAATGCTGGATTTTTTTTTCATATATGAGACTGTCATTTAAGAATGTTGCATTAAAAGAAAACTGTTTTTCCCCCCTTAGGAAAACATAAACATTGATGAAGCTTCAAGATGCCTGGTCAAGCACATACTTGCAAATGAGTGTGACCTCATAGAGTCTATAGAACCGGACACTGTGAAGCCCCACCTCACATCTCCCAAGGTTGTCAGCTGCTCTGGCTGTGCAAAATCCTAGAAGGCTGCTCTGCTGGCATATGACAGAAAGAACCCATGGCCCTCATTAATCGTGCTTCAGATTTTCCTTATTACCATTTTGGGTAAGCATCAGGATAGGGAAGCACATGTGACAAGCCAAAGATATATGACTGTATGTTTCCTGTCAAAGAGGAACAGCAAATGTTCTTTATGTGTTTTCCCGCCCCGTCAGCACAGTGTTTACAAGCTTTTAAAATATTAGTCTGCTGCAATATGCTGTTTTATCACTGAGCAAAGTCACTCAGGGACACAGTCAGCTCTGCTATTCCTTCCTTTAAATCAACAAAGGTTTCTAGTCTTCTTGCGAAGAGGAATAACAGAGCAAGGCAGAGGTCAAGCTAAGTGCGGGGATTTGTCTTGCCCTGGTGTGTCTTTGTTCAGGTATCAATTTGTTCCCAGGTGGTCTGATAGGTCTATTAAATAGAAATGCTATTTTCTCCATTCATGGCAGACCTTAGGTTTGTCTGTGATGTTTCTCTTCAGAGTCGTGTGCACAGGCAGCCTGGGCTTTTGTTGTCACTTGCTGTGCCCTGAAAGCTGGTTTAACTGAAAACTGTATGGAAAGATCTGCCCCCTGTATGTGCCTTTCTTTCAGCTTCCTCTGACTCAAGCTGTGGGACTGCTCTGGATATGTAAGACATATTATATATATTTTTCACAAGTGAAAAATAAAACATTAAAAATGCTGTTTCCCTATTTCTGACATTGCCTTCTTTCTTAGTACTGTGGGTTTCTTTTGACAATAACAACCATGTTTCTCAAAATGCATTTCTACATTTGATTTGAGAAAGGAGGTAAGGCATTGCAATGAGTGCATTCCATCTGCACCAGCTGTTTCATTCAGTATTTAGGTCAAGGAAATAATCAGTGTTTATACATTTTTGATTAATTATGGAAACATACCTTCATTCATTCTGACCAAGAAGGTGGCAAAGCATTGAATATCAAAACAAACAATGGACCTTATGGTTAAATGTTGTAGGTGGGTAACATTTTTAATATAACTATTTTCCTTTGATATTCATAGTATACTCACAACGACTTCAGCTTTTACAACATATATTTTGTCATAGTCCCTTGACATTTATTGTTTCTGTAAGCTCCACACCCACATATTAGTGTTGTGCTTCTTTTTCCCATAGCATGTACCCTTATCCCTGATGCAGTTGACCCATGAGGCAAATAGTCCTGAAACATCTAGGAATTCATCTTTCTTGAATCAGCTTTCACCCATAAGAACAAGAATTAACTATCAGTGCTCCCCAAATTTCTTTTTACTTGCAAGGGATAATTCCAAGACATGTTCTGTGTAATGTTCCTAGTGGTACTAAGTACCTTGTAATTTTACAGTGGTAATTTTCCATTCGATTCATCCCAAATTATTTTCTTATTCCTCTGGTGATATTCTCTGGTTAACCTTTCAAATAAACTACATTTGTGCAAATACAGTTCTTATGAGGAAGGCAACCTAAGTTTGCTAAGACAGAGGTGAACCTAGGGGTTAGATCCTTAGTATAAGATGCCTAAAATCGAATCACTTACAATAAGGCACAGTTAGGATGGATTCAATGCTCCTGAACAAATCTGTTAGCAGTAGTACCAAGTTGCTAAAATTCTCATGAGGTGGATAGAGAACAGATCAGCAGTAAATATGATTCTGTCAAACTCAAGCTTTTGCACACCAAAGGATACAATCATCAACATGAAGAGATGAGCTACAGAATGCAAGAGGAATGTTCATTCACTGATAAAAATCAATATAAAAATAAATATGGATTCTAAAAACTCAATGTCAACAATAATAATCTAATAAAAATGATCTGAAGATGCTCTTCCAATGATGAAATATCAATGGCCACAACTCTATGAAAAATAAATGTGGAACATTGCTGGCCACTAGAAATAGCCAAAGCTAAACCACAACGTGATGTAATTGTACTCTAATTGGAATAGCTAGCCACACAAAAGGAAATTAAGAAACGCTGGTGAAAAAAAAGAAAATGAAACTCATATTGATAGGAATAAAATTAATATAACAGCAATGATAAACAAAGATCGCATTGAAATCTGGAAATGTATCTACTACATGGTTCAGCCACACATTTCTTGATCTATACACAAAAGGAAATGAAGTAGCTTATTTTCAAGCAAGTATCTACACTGGTGTTCTGCAGTATAGTAAGGTTATTATAGTCCACATGTTCATGAAAAACTAAGATATATCTTCCAATTGTCCAAATGTGACAAAAAGATATAAACGTTAATTTAATTGTAAATAATACTATGTGTTTGTATCCAAATACTTTAATGTAGCACATGTATATACTTATCATTTACTACTTTAAAAGAAGTTTTTAAAACAGATGAAGTAAACTCTGAAGAAGAAAAAAATATAGAGTCAGATCAATCTGAACTTTCAGGGAATGTAGAGTACAAGTTGTGTCTTATAAATACCAGAAGGATCCTGGGAATCATTTCAACCTTATTGTGTTGAGATGATAGAGTAAATAGAATTGAGAATGTATGTTTAAGACCAGATAATTGAGAATCTGATCATGAAAGCACTACTTCATGGTTCAATTTTTAACATTCTGGAAAATCTACCTGTAGTAGACATTAATATGCTCCTAGGTATCTACTTGAAATTGACAATGATATCAGCCCCAAACAAAATTATATGAAAATGCCCAGAATTGCTTCAGCAAAGAAAAATAGGGAATGTGAATTAAGTACTTATTTTGAATAGTTGAATAATTGATCAGTTGGAGTGTAGAATACACACCTTTCACTAAAGCAATAAGGATTTTCCAGAAGAGAAAAGGGGCAGGGAAGAAGAGACCACATCAATGAAAAGCTGGATACTCACTTTTTCAGTATACCACATGTAATTAAATAAATATGTGGGTGTATTTTAGCAGGAATGCAATATATGTAGTTGAGGTATAAGAAGTACTAAAATGATGCTATGGACACCTCAGACTGAATGATAAAATCTGGAGTGGATCTTCTTCCCTCAATGAGAAATTCGAAATATGTGCTTCTCCTTGCTTCCCCAGATTTCTAGACAACTGGGAGTCTTGATATTTTCCCACTGAATACAGGAAGGGTTCCAAGTAGCATCAGCAAGCTTAATTAGTTCTGAATACTTATGCTAAGAGGTCAGCATGAAGGAAAGATACTTAATACAGAAGAGTAACTCATCATGATGGTCAAGGGGAGATAGGATTGCTGAAAACAAGTAGGTCACAGAGGCATATGTGTAGAGTTCTGGGCTCAGTGGGATTCTTTTGCTACTTCCACGCATAGTAACAGCTTGCTAGAGTAATTGTAGTATCACATTTGTAAGGGTAAGCAAGAATTCACGTTCATGGGGGTAAAATCTGACTTATCCCGCCATATGAGAACCTTGATCTAGAAGCAACTGAGTCAAGGGAATGAGAATAGTAGAATATAATCATGAACATCAGTTATGATCTCAAAGATTAACCACAAAAACATAAGATAACAGATTGTTCCACTGGCCCTCTCTTAAGTAGTCTCTCCTCCCCACCCTGCCCTGTGCCTTTTTAAGATTCTAGTAGCTTCATAAACTGGCTTGTGGGTCCTTAAGGGGGCCACATATTAATTTAAAAACAAATACCTCATGAATCCAGTGTGTTTCTGGCTGCACTCAACCTGTGCTATATCTCATGTAGGTCTTATTGTGGCCTTAATTCTGTACATAAAACACATGCACTTTGCACTGGGTATATTATGTCACCACATGTTACGTGAAGCACTTTGGTTTAGATTGGAGATTACTGTGTGCTGTCAATTGCATTGTTTTTCTTGTACATAAAGAGTTTTTTCCTCTTACAGAAGCATAGCAGCATAATGCTGTAAAATGAAAACTTTTAATATTTTTCTGCTGTGTCTTGGCCTGTTCATGTTAAATAAATATTTGAACTATTTGAATGGAATTGTGTTGGGATGCTTGATTTTGAAAGTTTCTATCTAAACTACTGAATTGAGTTTTTAAAAAAGGAATTTTTGAGCCAGGTGGTGGTGGCACATGCCTTTAATCCCAGCACTTGGGAGGCAGAGGCTGGTGGATTTCTGAGTTCAAGGCCAGCCTGGGCTATAGAGTGAGTTTAAGTACAGCCAGAGCGATCTAAAAAAAAACCCTGTTTCAAAAAACCAAAGCAAAAAACAAACAAATAAACAAAAGATGTTTGACTTGAGATTAAGATAGAATTTTAAACAATTGCTGAAATGACACTACATGTATTACTATTATTTTATACTATCAACTTGTAGGAATTGGAGTTCTTAACATTAATGTTTACAAAATCAAAACATCAAATAGTTTGAAAAATTATTAAAGATCATCTATGATCCTCAAAATTTAATTAGTTTTGAAAAACTAATCACTTTCCTCTCAGAATTCAAATAGACGTTCATCTTTAACAAATTATAAAATTATAGATACAACAAAGAATTTTTAAAAATACATTTGTCATTTATTATCTGTAAATGTTTGGAGTCTATACATATTATATTGAAAAAATTTCCCTATAAGAGGGGTTAAAACAGGAAAAACTATTCAGACCAATGACTTCCATGAAAGAACAGAGTGTAGTGAATATGAGCATTCAGTACAGGGTGCACAGTGCAGAATGAGTAAATACAGAGTATGGAGACAAGAGCAAGGAATCCCAAAAGCATTCTGCAGGAAACCCCTAACTAGAATTTTCTGGACCCTCGCTTACAAAAGTTCTCTAGCTGCCTGGGGTCAGAGCAGCACAGAGTTAAGACCTGCTGGACAGCCTCATGCAAGGCTACTGTAAAGCAGTTAAAGAATCAAGTTTCCTCACTTCTGCTTGAATAAACCTCAGAATTCCTCCTACAAAGGTGAAGCTACACACAATGGGAAACTGAGGCAACCTTTTTGGTTTCGTTTCTTCCCTGCTTCCTTTGTCTCAGCACCAGTGAGTCCCAGGATTCTTCAGCAATTTTCATTTGTTTAAGCTCTGTGTGCTTGTGCCTCTTGAAACATCAGAGCACTCGTTAGTAACTATGAATTTACAATGCATTGCTTTTCTTGCTTACTCTATTTGTTTTGTTGATACAGGCTCTCTCTCACTCTACTGCCTAGGGTTTTGTCAAACTCATGTTATCCCTGCCTTAGCCTCTGGAATAGCTGGAGTTACAAGGGTGGGCCAGCCCATCCATCTCTTACTACATACTTTCTACATAGCTTTATATTTTTTACATGTTATTAATTTATATGTGAGTGATATTTTTACCGTTTGTATATCTGTGTATCATGTGGTACTACTGTAAACCTGAACCAGGCCCTGGATCCACTGGAACTGGAATTACAGATGGTTGTGAACTGAAATATGGCTGTAGAGTCTTGAACAAGATTCCTCTGGAAGGGCAGCTAGCATTCTTAACCACTCAGCCATTATATATATTCCTGATATTTAGGTTGATATATGCTATTAAAGACAGAAGTTACATTTACATCTTTATTTTGTATGTGTGTATACATCACAAGTGCTCATTCTAGAAAGCATGTGTGAAGGCAAACAACAACAACCTGCAGAAATTAGTTCTCTCTTTCCATCATGCTGTGGGTCCTAGGGACCAAACTCAGGTCATGGGGCTTGGCAGGAGGCACTTTTACCTGCCAACCATGGTAATTCATTGAACCTCTCTCCACAAATCTATATTAATCAATCTCTGTGTTGCCAGCACTGCCCCTGGGAACTGTTTGTGGAGAGATAAATGACTAAGTTGTGGTTCCAGACCTGAAAATGCTATGCTCAAAGAGCAAACACATGAGAAATTCACTTTGTGCTAAGAAAGAAGGTGAATATCTAATAAGGTTATGAAAACATAATTTGTTTTTAGTTGTTGTGACATTACCTATAATTATGATCAAGGTTGGGGGAAAGAAGTGTGTTCCTACTGTTATCTTCTTTAACACTGATTTAGATGCCCTACAAAAATTTGTCTACCTTTCCTGCTCTTTGAATTATTATCTTTTAGGGGTATAGATTTGGCTTAGAATCTTACCCACCCTCAAGAATCCAAACCTTGGTGTAATAATGTGGGCTCACCTATGTCTGAAGAGAGTGATCAATTTTCCAAAGCTCATACAGCTACCAGCGGGCAGAGCTAGGATTTACATCCAGGAATCCTGATGCCAAGAGCCATGTTGTTAAATATCATGTTAAACTTCCTTCTTAGATTTGTGCAGGACGCAGGGATATCAATTGATATTGATATTGCCGCTGCCAAGCACTTCTCTTCAGAACCATGAGAGATGCTGCAATACACTACCCGTGAAAACCCTTAGCACAGTGCCTAACATATGGCAAGTAATCAACAAAAGGTATTACTATGTTATTATCTGCCCTTAGAACTAACTCACTTATACTGTTTAGTGATCAGTTCCAATGATATCTGAAAGAATTGATTTTCTTTGGGGAAAAACAAAATACATTAGAAAAATAATTGTAATGATAGTCATACAACTTTGTGAATATATTAAACTCCAGTGGGAGGATAAATGGTGTGCAAATAAATGACAAAGTCCTTAAGAGACAAGTTGAAGCCAGAGAAGAATAAATATGGAATTGTTTTCCCTGACTCATTAATATAGTTCAACTCGGGGAATTTGTCCTGATGTGATTCCACAGAAAGGTGTCTCCTGAAGTGTGTTTGTCCCACTGCTGTTATCTGCCTCCTTGGTCTGCACGGCTGAACACACAGTGTGCTCTCATCTGCTGGGGAGTACCATTGTGCATAGCTTTACATTCAGCTGCTTCTGAGCTGTCCCTGCCCGTGGTATCTTTACCTCTCTGAATCCCCCGAAGCAATAGTACATCTTCCAGTGCTGGAAGAAAAGGAACACAAGAAACTCCAAATGAAAGGCTGGAAAATGCAGGTGAACTAAAACAAAAGTCTCAAACCCTGGAGGAAAGTATCTCTGTAAAGTATGGTGGCACTCACTTTCAGAGCACAATTACAACTGAAATGTTCCATTTCAACAACCCACTGATTTTCTGCAGTTGCATTAATTGTCATAGTGTTAATATACAAGCACAGTCAGTATATGCCTAACACACTATCCTACCTGGCTTTAGACATAAGAATGCCGGAATCAATATTCTAGAAGACCAGGGTTATGCTTTTTATTAGAACATGAATCAGTGTTGTGGAAATCTTTCTTTTGTACATAATCAAATACCAAAATATGTACTGATACTTGTAATACAGTCTTGTCTTTTCAGTTACCTTGAAGTGGAGTTTTAAGAAGTTCTCTTATATTGGATGTGTAACATCAATCAATTTGTGTTCACAGAAGTTCATAATCAAATAGCTATCAAGTCACTGCTCTGAACATGTCTCTGTATTTGTATTAAATAGGCCACCTGTCAAGGTTTGTAACAAAATACATAGTGCTTAATATGTGTTGGTTTCTTTTTTTCTATGATAGCTGTTGTCATGGAAACATGAAGAATAAAATGTCATGGTTTCCTGCACTTTAAGTTTGGAATTTTCTTAGAGGAAAAGAGTGGTTAATAAGAGTGGCAAAAGATGGAGTTGAGGATGAAGATGACTGTTTCTGTTTCTACTACATGGAAGTGTTCATTTTTATATTATCTTTTATCATTACAGTAAATGGTAATAGTATCATTTATTTCTAGAGTATATAGTATATCATTTCCAAATACAGTGTCATTTAATTATCCTTACTATTCTACTCACTGGAGGATTTCAAAATTTAAAAACAAATTAGCTTATAGAGAAAACAGATATCCTTATTATCATGATTCTGGAGAGATTTATAGCCAGTGTATCTGCTGTTCTGGTTATTTTTAATACTCTTTCCTCAGCTAATGTGAGATAGAGAGAGATATTTGTAACAAAGGCTGTCCTATGCAGTCCTTGGTGCTCTTCCACCACTAGAACTTCAATAAGGCATGCTAGAGGGTGTGACTGTCATTTCTTTACTCCAGCAGCAGTCCAGTGAACTCTTGACCTATATACAATGGGACGAGGGTCATGCAGAGAGATGGGTTAGTGAAGAGGATGGAAGGGCTTATATAGGTCCCCTGGTGCAACAACGCAGGAATCTATTACAATATTTTGTTACAAGAAGCAACAAAATTTCATTTTATTTCTTTGAGTTTTGTTCAGTAAAAATTGAGTTGATTTTCTACTGTCCATCAACCAAATGCTTCTGGCTACTGAGGGCGAATTAAAAATGAATCCTGTTAATTGTATTCATGGTCCACGCAGCAAGCAAGCATTCCTAACCATACTGTTCATTAACAACTACAATTCCCAGTTACATGGAGACTTTTCACTTTATCGTCAAATATTCTAGTATTATAGAAACATCAAAAAATATAACTGATGAAAGGATAATTCCTTTATGCTAATAAAAATCAAAGTCAGTTGTACAAAATTAAATAATAAAATGGTAAAATGTGGCCCATCAAAACATGTTCAAAGAATAACCCATTGGTGAACAAGGCCTTGGGGAACTGTCAGAAAGTCTGCAGAAAAAAAAAAAAAGGCAGGGGTATTTTGTTGAATACCTCATGTATATTTTGTTTCCTGGATTGTTTCTCAGGTGTCATTTCATGCCTCCTGTGATAGACATTTATATTCAATTTAGAAGATATTTTTATTCTTGTTGAACGTTAGAACATAGCTATAGAACCAAATCTGGCCAGTGTACCCTCAATTTGGATATGGCCTTCCACCTTGCTTTCAAGTTCTTCCAGATATAATCTATACTACAGCCAGCAAATTGTGTTTAAATTGTTTTGTCCTGAGAAATTTCTGGGAAAGAGCTGCTCTGTTAATATTCAGTGTACTGATTGAAGTTTTTTGATCATGTTTTTATGAACTTAACCTTCGTTAGATCATTGCTTTGCTTGTTCCATTCATGTGTAAAAGCACACTGAAACTGAAATAAGATTATCTACAGCATTAGGCAGTACTCCACCCAGTTCTTCCAGGTTCTCGGATCAAATATCGAGCAGACAAGATCTGCACAGGTCAGATGAAAGTTTACAGTGGACCACCTAATAAAACAAGCAAATAAAGGTTTTGTTATTTAATTACTTTGTAAGATCATAGAGAACAGTATAATAGACATAAAATATTTCACATTACATATCAATTTGTATTTTAAAATTAGTGCAAAAATGTTTTCAAGTACATTTATATGTCAGTTAGGGAAGCAGATTTTCTTAAAAGTTGATGAAGTTTAATCTGTTTTAAAGAGATGGAGTTTTTGAGGAGAATGAAAATAGGATAGGAATAAGATTTTATAAAGGTATGGAGTAACATGAGCCCATTGAAGTGTGAGAGGTGACATGGTCATGCTGATGCCTGTAATTCAAGCTCTTCAAGCTCTGGTGGCCTGAAGTAGGAGGACTACTGGAAGCCCAGGAGCCACATTCTGAACATTTCTCCATGTAATGTAACCATAGATATTTGATAGTAATCCAAATGACAGTTTTCAACTTTACTTATTTTGTGTGTGAAACTATAAAATTTAGGTAAAGAGAGAGGCATACAGGAAGTTGAACAAGGTACATTTAATATTAGGACAGCTTTACTGACTAGTAACTGGAGGTTATTTATACCAGTGAAAGAATATAAGGAGAAGCCAGTACTTTTGGGACTGAGAACAGTTTGAAGAGGGAGAAAACTCAGCTGAGCCTTCCCACTTCTCATCCTTGACTGAGGCTGATATTTGGACTCTGATAAAGAAGATAATACTTAGGCCCCTAAAAACTCACAGTAGCTCAAAGTGAATAATCCTATTCAAAAGAAGATACACAGGAACTACTCTTTGGAAATCATTGGCATGGATGCTACTGAAGCCCCCTGAGAGGAGGTATGAACAACTACCAAGGTCTTCTGACAAAAGAGCTATATGGAAGAAAGGAACTCATTAGCACCAGCCTATGGAGGAATGAACAACACTGGATCCAGGAAGACAAGTCCCTTTCCTCCTTTTGGGATCTGGCTAGCACTCTCTACTGACAAGGCTGTGCAACAAGCATATTACCAAAAAAAAGAGTTTTAGATTCTCCTTCCTTCAGTCAGTGCTCCATAGTTAGTCTCTGCAACTCCTTCCATATGTATATTGTTCGTCCTTTTAAGAAGGAATGAAGTATCCACACTTTGGTCTTCCTTCTTGAGTTTCTTGTGGTTTGTGGATTGTACTTCATGTATTCTTATCTTCTGGGCTAATATCCACTTATCAGAGAGTGTATACCATGTGTATTCTTTGGTGATTGAGTTACCTCACTCAGGATGATATTCTCCAGATCCATCCATTTCCCTAAGAATTTTGTTTGTTTATTTTCGTTTTTTGTTTTGTTTTGTTGTTGTTTTTCTTTTCTTCTCTTTTCTTTTTCTTTTTTTTCTGAGGGGAAACTGGGAAAGGAGATATCAAATGACATGTAAATAAAGATAATATCTAATTAAAATAAATAAATAAATAAAGTAAAAAAAAGAAAAAAAGAATTAGAAGGCTCACCTCTGGAATAAAAGGAGAGACAATGTGGACCTTAGATTCTTACTCTTAACTGTGGGCATTTAAGTAGCAAGAGCTGCTAGTACTGTCTAGTAAGCAAGGATGTTCCCTCAAATGAGAATTAAAACCTCCAGACTGAGGAAGGAGAAGGTAATAGTGCACATGTGGTCTGAAAGTAAAGGTCCAGAAGAGGGGCTAAACCCAAACTAAGTGCACATGAAAATGCCATAAGGAGAGCAGTGAAGCTGCAAAAACAAAAACAAAAACAAAATCATAAAAACTTAACAATAAAGCTAAAACAATAAGGAAAGGATGACAGATTGAATTTGTAATAGAAATGCCATAAATTGATAAGCAATGCATGTGTTACTTATGGTAAGCCACAACAGTTCAACCACAGGAAGCCTCCTGTTTCACTGGTTCAGCTTAACCATTTCCTCACCATTGAAATCATTACATGGGGCTAATCAGATGAGGTTATTTTTCTCTGGAGTTTGTCTCTCATCTTAGGGTCCTTTGCTTCTAGACATGTAGGCAGAAGTGTGGGAGCGAAATACTTAGGATTAAAGCTGATCTTATAAAGGTCATATTGAACTCCTGTGGACACTGAGCTGAACAAAATAAAGAAGATTCCTAGTTTTATGAGAACCTGGGAACGTGCCATCAAAAAATAACATGTAGACTTGTCTTTTCCACATTAGATTCTAAGTGATTTTTTAATTTTAAATTTTCAGCATGCCAAAAAATGTTTCTCCCTCTCTTTATTATAAATATCTTTCTAGTCCATGAACATTTTTTACATCATAAATTTTGAGGGTGGATAGAAATTACACACAGTATAATTCAGTGTAGTTTATGCAATCACACCACTAATGAAGGACTTGTTTTCACCAATAATTTGAATTTAAAATATCTCAAAGATACACTTTTTGTATAGTCATGATTAATTCCTCAGAATAAATTTCTAGAAATGAAACTGCTGTGTCAAAATTTATGCAAAACTTTAAAGTCACCTGGAAATTATTTTGCAGCAAATGTGTACTGATCTCTTCTCCTCTCTAAGGTATTTGAAAATAATCAGAAAGCAAAGCAAGCTAAGATTCTCTAGTCTTCCTAGACTCAGAACCGTTGCATGTTCTTTGTAGAAAACCTTCTTATGTATATGTATGCTGGGGAGGATAGGCAAATATATGAGAGTAAGAGAAATCTCTGCAGACACCAAAGACATGATGTCATTTTTTTAATAGGAGACACTATTAAATACAAACTTGGATTCCTCTCTGCTTTCTTTAATACCTTGAAAAAGGTCACTGTGTTCTCTAGTCCTTGGGGAGAAGTGTCATGGCACTAAATAAAAAAAAAATGATGAACACCAATTGGCTTTCCTAGGAAGTATTTTATATGGTAGGAAGATGTAACCCGTAGGTTTCAGTAAATCTACTTGCCAATAATAGTAATGAAATTGATGACTCAAGTATTGTGGTTTACAGAGTTATATTTATTCTACCAAGGCACTGTAAATTATAACACATCCAAAATCATAATAGAATCTTCTTAGTTTGCTTTCAATCTATGACAATAAAGTGCATTTTACAAAATACTATTAAGACTGCTTTCACTTTAACCTTGTAGAAAATTGAATTGTTAGTGACAGAATAAACCCAAACATAAAACATTCCCACAGCCATACTTAGTTTGTTTTGTTTTGCTTTTACTCTTAATTTATAGAGGTTTTCCAACCCTGATATTATATGCCTATAATGTCATCCTGGCACTCAGGCTGAGGCAGGAGGGCACTAAGTTGGATATTTCTCTGCTCTGATAATACAGTGAGTCGGTATCCAAAATGTAAACAAAAATCAGGTTCCTTGTGTCTTGGTTTGGGTTTTATTGCTATAAAGAGAAAGCATAAGCATGACAACTTTTATAAAGAAAAACATGTATTGGGATGGATTACATTTTCAGAGGTTCAGTCCATTGTGGTCAAGGCAAGAGCATGACAGCATCCAGGCAGGTATGGTGCAGGTAGAGCTGAGAGTTCAACAACTTCATCTGAGGACTGCTAGCCGAATACTGACTTCAAGACAGTTAGGATGAGGATCTTAAAGCCCATGCCCACAGTGACACACCTACTCCAACAAGGCCATACCTAATAGTGCCACTCCCTGAGCCAAGCATATACAAACTATCACATTCCACTCCCTGGCTCCCATAGACTTGTTCAAACACATGAGTCTATAGGGACATATCTAGACATAACATAATAAAAAGTACATTTAGTCAAACTTCGAAAGTCCTCATAGTCTACAGCAGTGTCAACAATGTTAAAAGTCCAAAGTTCAAAGACGCTTCTGAGATCTATCCAATCACTTAACTGTAATCCCCAAAGCAAGACAGGAAACCAGCTGGACAAACTCCAAACTCTGAATCTCCATGTCTGATATCATAGCAGTTTTCAGATATCCAACTTCTTTTTCATCTTTGTTGACTGCAACAAACTTCTTTCTTCTGGGCTGGTTCCACTTCCTGTTAGCAGCTTTTCTCAGCAGATAGCCTACCGCTCTGGCATCTCATATTGGAGGCTCCAAGGCAGCTTCAATGTTATAGCTTCCTGTTTCAATGTCTGAGATCCACACATGATCTTCTGGGATCCTCCAAAGGGTTAGTGTCACTTCTCCAGCTCTGTCCTCTGTAGTATTTTAAGTTCAGGTTGATCCACTCCACTGCTGCTGCTGTTCTAGATGATCATCCCATGGTACTAGCATCTCCAATACACTGGAGTTTTTTGCTGAAACTAGGCTCTTTTCATGGTGCCAAGCCTTACCTCCTTTTCATGAACCTGAAGTCAGTACTAGGCTGTCAACTGTAACTGAGGCTGCACCTTCACTAATGGCCTTCCATGGCCTCTCACAGTGCAGAGCCTCAGCTACTCTTCATGACCCTTTCATGTCTTCAAAACCAGTACCACCTGGGTGACTCTTACATATTACCAAGCACAGCTGCAGCATGATGTTCAACCCTGGCTATCTCTGGAACACAGCTTCTTTGTGCTCTCAGAAAATACATCCCAGAAGATTTCACCTCAGTAATTCCAGTCTCTTCTTAATCACCCCTAATTTCTTAGCTCCAGCTAACCAGCATCAATTGTCTTATTAGTCCCTTCCATTTTCACTCTAAAGACAGACCCACATGACTGAAGCTGCTGTGTTCTGCTACTTTCTTGGTCTGGAACATGGTCCCCTTTATTCTATTACCAGCTTTCTGTTTTCCAACTCCCTCTATGCCTAAGCTTGGCTTTCTTGGACTTGCTCTGTAGATTGACCTTGAACTGAGAGGTCTGCATGGCTCTGTCTCCTGTAATGCTGGGATTAAAGACATATACCACCATGCCTAGATTTTAGCATTTCTTTACCTAGAACCTGCTTTGTTCCAGGCTAGCCTTGAATTCAGAGACCTGTTTGACTTTATCTCTTGGGATTAAAAGTATGTACTACTATGCCCAGATCTAAATTTAGCTGTGTAGGATCTTGTCCCCAAATCCCTTAATCTGTTATCTCTTAGAATATAGGGTCCAGTTCTACTTCACTTCCTGGTACCCTTTTATTGCTTGAACCATATATTTTATATTTTTTCCTTCCTAAGATTGTTACGCTTGTTCAAAATGCTGTTCATGAGATTTAACCAAAGTCACGATGATCTATGATGGGTGTTTCTGAGACTTCCTTTGTCAATGCAGAGTCTTTTTACCTTAGCCTCAGGTAGACTCTTCAGACAAGGGCAAAAAGTAGACATGTTCTTCACCAAAATATTGCAAAATCAGTCTCTAGGCAACATACTGAAGTTCTTCTCCACTGAAAACTTTTGGGCCAGATCTACACAATTCAAATCATTCTAAGTAACAAAGTTTTTCGTATTCCTACTAGGATAGCCCATTAAGCCCAACCTAAAGCATTATACTGCTTTCCAAAGCCCCAAAATCCACATTGTTCCAAACAAAATCATGGTCAGGCCTAACACAGCAATACCCCAGTCCCTGGTACCAACTTCTATCTTGGTTAGGGTTTTACTGTTGTGACCATGACCAAGGCAACTCTTCTAAGGACAGCATTTAATTGGGCATGGTTTACAAATTCAGAGGTTCAGTCCATTATCTTCAAGTCAAGAACATGACAGTGTCTAGTCAGGTGTGCTACAGGTGGAGCTGAGAGTTCAACATTTTCATCTGAAGGATGCTAGCAGAATATGGACTTCTAGGCAGCTAGGATAAGGTGTTAAAGCCCATGCTCACAGTGTTACACCCACTCCAACAAGGCCACACTCCTAATAGTGCCACTCCCTGAGCCAAGTATACCAAACCATCACAATCATCATGATAAGAAGCATGGCAGTGTACAGGCAGACATGGTTTTGGAAAAGCTGCCAACAAGACCACACCCACTATAACAAGGCCACACCTCTTAATCATGCTACTTCCTAAGGGCCAAACATTCAAATACATGAATCCATGGGGCCCTACCTATTCAAACTATCACAATCCAGTCCCTGGTCCCGATAGGCTTGTGGCCATAATAAGATTCTAAATGCATTTCCTCCATTTTCAAAAATCCCTATAGACTATCCTAATCTCAACAATGTTTAAAGTCAAAAGTTCAATATCTCTCCAAAGATACATGCAATCTCTTAACTGTAATTCCCTATAAAATCAAAATCAAAACACAGATTACAAATTTCCTTTCTTCTATTCTTGACTCTAAGCCAGAAACACATGGTCAAAGTCACCAAGTTCTAGTACTTGTTGCGGCTGGAATATGGTCACTTGTTCAGTTACATCTTCAACAGCTTTCTGTTTTGGATGGTTTCTTTCCCTACCTAAGTGTGGCTATTTTGAAAACTGCTCTGTAGGCTAGGCTGGCCTTAAACTCATAGATCTGCATGTCTGTCTCCTGAGTGATGGGGTTAAACATATGTATCCCCAAGTGTGGACCTAAACTTTAATTCATTTTCACAAGTTAGAAGTTTAGCTGGATGGGGTCTTCCCTTAAAGTCCCCACTCCATTTATTCCACTTAACATTCATATAATCTGTTTATCTCCTTGAACATAGGATTTAACTCTACTCTTCCTTGTGCCCCTTTGTTATCAAATTTTACATTTTGTAATTTGCCTTTCTTGACCTCTACCTCTTCATTATAGATCTTTGTAAGCATGGACACTAATAGCCATACTAGGCTGCTTTGAAACCTCTTTTGTAAATGCAATCCATTTACATTTAATGGATTAAATTAATCCAAAATTCTTCAATTTAGCCTCAGTCACATTTTTGACAAGGGCAAAAAATGGCCACATTCTTCACCAAAATATTAAGAATTATCTCTAAGAGACATACTAAAATTTTTCTATGAAACTTCTTGAGCCAGGTTCCCACAATTCAAACCAATCTCAGCACCACTGTCTTCAATGTTCCTGCTAGAATGGCCCATTACATTTCTTTCCTAATTCAACATCTCCAAATCCATGTTCCTCCAAACAAAAGCATGGTCAGCTCTATCAAGCAATACATTATTCCTCATACCAACTTCTGTCTTAGTTTGGATTTTATAAATATGGCAGTGTGCAAGGAGACATGGTACTGCAGAAGCCAAGAATTCTGCAGGTTGGTCCCAAGGCAGCAGAAGGGGACTATGCCACTGAACATAGCTTAAGCATAGAAGAGCTCAAAACCTGCACCCACTATGACACACTTCCTTCAACAAGGAATGTTTTAGTAGTGCTACTTCCTATGGACCAAGCATTCAAACACATGAGTCTATGGGAGTTCATACCTATCCAAACCATCACACTATGGTATATTAGATTGGAAAAATATAAAATATTAGATATTGAGGATCCCTGGGTTGTGTAATATAATTTAAACATACCATTGTAGATGGTTAGTTCCTATGATTTTCTTGTTTGCAGGCTACACAAAATCATACCATCTCCTTTGGTACTTCATAATATTAGTTTTCAGTTTATCTTGGCTGCCTTTGAATCAGAGCTAATGATGTTTGTTAATATTATACCAGCTTCTCTCTTTGGATTTAGAATAGGAAACAGAATGTCTTTTTGAAATCCTCTTAGGTACTCTGAACAGAGAACTATAAACAACTGAGGAAAGCTGACAGCAAGACAGATCTTCCCCAGGAAATAGCACACTAATCAATTGTCCAGTTCCAGGTGGTCAGTGCTTGAAATATACATGCAAAGAACACTATACAGACTCAACAAGTTATATTTAGGAATTTTTATGTGTATATAAATACATATATGCATGCAGTAACAATTAATAAAGAATAAGATCATTAATTTGAAGAAAAGTGTAGAGTGGTATATGGGAGGTTTTGAAGGATGAAAGAGAGGAATATTGTAATTGTAATCCCCAAAATAAAAGGTAAAGAAAACAATATTTTTAAGTAATTTCCTTCTCTCCTCTCCCTCCCTTTCCTTTTGATTTTCTGCCTGTTTGAGTTTTAATTTCTCCTAGGGGGAGACTTCAGAAGTGACTCATGATTAAACACTTGCTGATAAAACTTTAAGATCTTGCTAATTGAATTCCTAAGTGAATTAAATGAAATAATCAATGTGAAATATTTAGATGAGTCCCTGGTTTCTTACTTTCCAAAGATGTTATCTAGTGATAATCTGATATGAATTAAAACTTAAATGTCACACAGACAAAGGGAATTTCTGTGACCTTCTGAGGAAAGAGCATGTTATACAACAACCATACATTTAAATTTAAGGACATCTGACCCCAATCTCTCTTCTAAGAGTGCAACATACACTAATGAGGATAGAAAAAGCTTATCTGACACCTCTAGGTATACTCTCTCATTCACTAGACTCTGTTGGATGAAGTTTTGTGGGTTTGTGGGGTTTGTATGTACCTGTATGTGTACGTGTGTGTGTGTGTGTGTGTGTGTGTGTGTATTCTCACTCACATGCTTGCAATTACAAGGTTTATTTTTTATTATACTTAATGATGTATGTATATGTATTTCTGAGTGTAAGTCTAGGCATGTATGTGCAGGTGCCAAAGGTATCAGATGTCCTACATATGGAGTTATTGGTATTTGTGAGTCTTGAGAAAACTGAACTCCATTCTTCTCTCAGAACTGTTCAAAGTGTTTTTCAGATACTCTATTTTAATCATGTTATTTGCCTACCTCAACCGCTCCCTGATCCTCCCTTTCTCCATATCCAAACTACTGCTGAAATGTCTGTGCTTATATATTGAATCTGTTCACTCCCTTCAGGAGGCTATAACTGGTGACAATGAAATTCAGCGTGAAGAATTCCCACTTTGGTCTGTATGAAGTTTGCTTTCACTCCCTGCTTTCGTTTTTTTCTGAACGTCAATCAAAGAAAATCTGTGACTCAAGAAGTGGTAAAGAATTCTGTGAAAATTGAAATATAAAGTAATTTTACAAGGAAAGGGATTTCCTTGTGCTCTGGGGCATTAATGTCATCGAATATTTAATAACAACCCAGGCTTGATTTTAATCTCAGAATTTATTTTTCAGTACATTATTGAATTTTGTACACTAATCATACTCAGTTTACATTTGAGAAAATTGCACTGACAAGTTCCTCCTTTTATTTAGATTGTTTTGAGAAGGACGAGATGTAGCTCTCTATATAATTTTTAAGCAATTATTAAAACATTGAGGGGAGGCTGGGTCCCTCACTCGCTACTGAATGCCTGCTTTGCCTCATGCTCTTCTGCTGCTGCCCCACAGAAATGCTTTGACTACCCACAGCCCTTCGCCAGATGAGACCAGTGTCCTGGGCACTGGCTCCTCATCTCACTCGGGCCTATGCCAAGGTTTTAAAATTTGGTGTGGATGCTCGAAGCTTAATGCTTCAAGGTATAGACCTTTTAGCCAATGCTGTAGCTGTTACAATGGGGCCAAAGGGAAGCACAGTGATTATTGAATAGAGTTGGGGAAGTCTCAAAGTAACAAAAGATAGGGTCACTGTCGAAAAGTCAATTGATTTAAAGGATAAATACCAAAATATCAGAGCATAACTTTTTCAGGAAGTTGCCAATAACACCAACGAAGAGGCTTGGAATGGCACCACCACTGCCACTGTTCTGGCCTGCTCTACTGCTAAGGAGGGCTTTGAGAAGATCAGCAAGGGGGCTAATTCAGTGGAAATCTGCAGAGGTATGATGTTGGCCGTCGATGCTGTAATTGCTATAATTGCTGAACTTAAGAAACAATCTAAACCTGTGACAACCCCTCAAGAAATTGCTCAGGTTGCTACAATTCCTGCAAATGGAGACAAAGACATTGGGAACATCATTTCTGATCATTTCTGGAAGAAAGGATGTCATCACAGTGAAGGATAGGAAAATCCTGAATGATGAGCTAGAAATTATTGACTGCATGAAGTCTGATAGAGGATATATTGCCCCATGTTTTATTAACACGGCAAAAGGTCAAAAGTGTGAATTCCAAGATGCCTATGTTTTGTTGAGTGAAAAGAATATTTCTAGTGTTCAGTTCATTGTACCTGCTCTTGAAATTGCTAAGGCTTATTGGAAACCCTTGGTCATAATAGCTGAAGATGTTGATGGAGAATCTCAAAGCACTCTGGTTTTGAACAGACTAAAAGTTGGCCTTCAGGTTGTAGTAGTCAAAGCTCCAGGGTTTGGGGACAATAAGAAGAACCATCTTAAAGATATGGCTATTGCTACTGGTAGTGTGGTGTTTGGAGAAGAAGGGTTGAATTTAAATCTTGAAGCTATTCAGTCTCATGACTTAGGGAGAGTTGGAGAGGTCACTGTCACCAAAGATGATGCCATGTTCTTGAAAGAAAAAGGTGACAAAGCTCTCATTGAAAAACGTATTCAAGAAATCACTGAGCAGCTAGACATCACAACTAGTGAATATGAAAAGGAAAAGCTGAAGGAGCGACTTGCTAAACTTTCGGATGGAGTAGCTGTGTTGAAGGTTGGAGGGACAAGTGATGTTGAAGTGAATGAGAAGAAAGACAGAGTTACAGATGCTCTCAATGCTACAAGAGCATCTATTGAAGAAGGCATTGTTCTAGGAGGGGGCTGTGCCCTGCTTTGGTGCATCCCAGTCTTGGATTCATTAAAGCCTACCAATGAAGATCAGAAAATAGGACCCCTGCTTTCTCTGGTCTATCCCACTTACTCCGGTCCAAAGATTTATTGATTATTACACATATAGAAATTATTAAAAGAGCACTTAAAATTCCTGCAATGACAATTGCTAAGAATGCAGGTATTGAAGGATCTTTGATAGTTGAGAAAATTCTGCAGAGTTCCTCAGAAGTTGCTTATGACGCCATGCTTGGGGATTTTGTGAACATGGTGGAAAAGGGAATCATCGATGCAACAAAGTTTGTAAGGACTGCCTTACTGGATGCTGTTGGAGTGGCCTCCTTGCTAACTATAGCCAAAGCTGTAGTGACAGAAATTCCTAAAGAAGAGAAGGACCCTGGCATGGGTGCAATGGGTGGAATGGGAGGGGGTATGGGAGGTGGCATGTTCTAACTCCTAGAATAGTGCTTTGCCCTTATCGATGAACTGTGACAGGAGGCTCAAGGCAGATTCCTCACCTATAACTTCAGAGAAGTCACCTGGAGAAAATGACTGAAGAGAAAGCTGGATCGCTGTAACCATCAGTTAGTTACTGGTTTCCTTTGACAGTATATAATGGTTTACTGCTGTCATTGTCCATGCCTACAGATAATTTATTTTGTATTTTTGAATAAAGACATTTGTGCATTTCTGATGCTGGGTGCAAGAACCATACACCAGTGTCCTGCTTTCAACTTAAATCACTGAGGCATCTCTACTGTTCTGTTAGCATTGGGACTGTAATGCTATGTCACCACATGAGAAGTTTAGGAGCAGCCTTTCTGTGGAGGGTAGGAATGATTGTGTTCAAAGTAGAGAAGTATCCAATTATGTGGCAACCTTTGTGTAATAAAATTTTGTTTAAAGTTTAAAAAAAAAACACATTAAGGAGAAACCTGAGAACTTTATTTTAAATCAGAGTGGATTCTAAGGAAACACTCTCACTTCCTTGGGTCTCCTTTGTTTTTAAGTAGAAATAGGTAACAATAAATTTTGCTACTATTAACTTTCTGAACAAAATGAATTAATTTTTTATTCATTCCTCAAGCCCACAAAAGATGAAACAATAAAAAAATCATTTCATTAGCATAGCCATTCAGAAGATGAAAAATTAAAAGACCCCTTTGGATTTTCAGGAGCTGGGGCTATTCTCCAGCACATGGTAGACGTGTCAGATGTAAACAGAGTACACAGGTTCCCTTTAGCCTTTCCTGACAAATCAGAATTCTAAAGCACTAAGCAGGTTAGCTTCAAGGTGTACTGATAGCCTGGCTTTGAGTTTGACTTTTGTTGAGCTTCAGAGATGTATCTGCAGGGCATTAGTACAAGTAGATGTCCTATTTTTAAACAAAGCATCTAGGTTGCTTTAAACCCACAGCATGGAGCCATTCTTTTCTCTTTCTTAAAAGCTGTAACGCCAATCTCAGAAGGTTGGGTGGCCCACAAGAAGCCATGCAACTAGCTGTGAAACAGAAGACTAGCCAAAAGCTGCTTTGCCAGCATTCCACTAATCCTACCTCCTGTCTGTAGTACCAGGTTGGAAGTCAGGTATTCTGTTTACATTGGTTTTGGAAGTCGTATATCAAACTTGAACTATACTTATAAATATACATTTAAAAGAAACCAAGACAGAGAAGTTAAGTAACATGTATACAGTCACATGTATAAGACTAAATCATATATGCCAAATCAAATTCTCATCCTTAGGATAGGTCTTTTTGATACACTACCCTGTGGTACTCATAGCATTCTATTCCAACTTTGGTGTTAAAATGAATTTGATAGTACTATTTTACCTATTGTGCATCAAATTCCTGTTAAGATGCTAGGTAATCACCAACAAAAAGTTATATCCTTCTGTCTACTTGTGTGACTACATATCCAGAATAGCTGTGTGTGTGTGTGCGTGTGTGTGTATGTGTTTATAAGTGTGTGTGTGTTTATAAATGGGCCATGTGGAAATTCCTAAGGTGCTTAAACATTTCTATTAATAACTCAAACAAAAAGAGCCTGATATAGCTGTCTCCTATATGAGAGAGGCTCTGACAGTTCCCAACTAATACAGAAGTAGAGACTCACAACCATCCATTGGACTGAGCATAGGGTCCTCAAGGAAGGAGCTAGAGAAAGGACCCAAGGAACTGAGGGGTTTGCAGCCCCTTGGGACGAACAACAATATGAACTAACTAGTACCCTCAGAGCCCCCATGGGCCAAACCATCAACCAAAGATCACACATGGTGGGACTAAGGGTTCCAGCACCATATGTATAACAGAGGGTGGCCTAGTTGGTCATCAATGGGAAGAGAGGCCCTTGGTCCTATGAAGGTTTATGCCCCAGTGTAGGGGAATGCCAGGGCCAGGAAGTGGGAGCAGGTGGGTTGGTGAGCAGGAGGAGGGGGGAGGAAATAGGGTTTGTTTTTTGTTTTTGTTTTTAATTATTTTTTCAGAGGGGTAACCAGGAGAGGTGATATCATTTGAAACGTAAATTAAGAAAACACTAATAAAAAATAAATAAAAGAAAGTTAATGACTTTCTGAAAGGATTGACCTCACAAAAGAAAGTCATAATCACTAGAGCACTGAAGAACTGAACTGACATGTATTGAGTTAGTTTTTTAGGTATGACTCTACAAGTGCTGATAACCATGCCTTGTGCTGATATGACAGCAGAACCTCTGGGACCTTAAATTAAGACATAGGTTGTACAAAGACACAATCTGAAGCCCCAGTCTATGCTTTCCTTATTGTACAAATTGCCTACATGTTGGAATTTATTTAGGTTTTAAAATGGCAGAGTTGGGCATATACACCTATAGCTACAAAGGGAGCTAAAAGAGTTTTCATTCTCTGGGCAGTAGGAAATGGGCATGGTCCTTATGTAACTATAAACTCCTTGGTATAGCTGAATCACAGAGAACAACACCATAAGGCATATTAGACTCTGAGCATGTCCAGGTATGCTGTGACTGTACTTAGCTAAGTCAGGTAGGTACTTAGAGTTTTAATATTTTTACCCAAGGTACATCTGAAATTGGACCTGTAACATACTACTTCTATAGAGTCAATACAGATATTTCATGGATTTGAAAAGTCAGAGGAAATGGGAGAGGAAAGGGAAGTCTCTACCTAATGGCTCAAACTCTGTTTGCACCAATTTAGTCCAGTGGCTTAGTTTTCTGCTTAGGATATAGATGGGAAAAATAGCAACACGTACTCACCTTATTACATCTTATCACTCTCTAATGTTTTTCTTTCCATTTAAAAATATTCACAAGTGTCCCACTCAGTGATAAACTTAACAGGCAAACATTGAGGCCTGAGTTCCACCTCTAGAGTAAATATCAACAATATCAAATAGGCTTAGTGATGAGCACCTATAATCTCAATGCCAGAGATAGGCAGATCCTGAAGCTTACAGCCTCCATCTTGGAGTACATAGTGAGTTTCAGGTGCATGAAAGACTCTACCTTACCTGAGAATTAAAAAACAAACAAAAAAAACCCCAAAAAACAAAAAAAAAAACAAAAACAACAAAACTTTTGAGGAGGACACCCAAGATTGTCTTCTAGCACACACACACACACACACACACACACACACACACACACATACACACTCACACACTCACACAAAGAATTTATAGAAGAAAATCTGAGGTCTTCTTTGATTATTTTCTAGATACAAAATAATAGAATAAAAAATAAAATCCTATTTCCTTTCAAATTTTTCTCTGTAATCATAAACCTGAATTATACACTCTGTTAATATTTTATTATTTATGTGTCTATACTGTTTTGTCTATGAGTACTATATGCATTTTCTTTCATTTTAAAATATAAATAATATGTCAAATTATACATTCAATGGTACCCCAAATAAGTGAAATTTTCATATGGAGCTTTAGTCTGACATGTTTGTCACCAGTCCTTCCTTCCCCCATCTGCCCCTTTGCCTTCCTTCATTCTATACTTGTTTTATTCTTTGTTGCTTCATTTTTCTTTTATTTCTTTTTTACTTCCATATTTTGTTGCAAAAAAAATCCTCTCTTTAAGTGAAATTCATTTCTTTAACAACTTAGTTTTGTTGACATTGGTGAATCAAAGTTCTAAATAAAACAAGATTCCTCACTCCTGCATATCCAACACAGTACGCAGATACAATGTATATCAATAAAAAAGTGATATATTATGTATTAAGACTTTCGTGTTAAAAGTAGAAATAATTGAGTGGAAGATGTAAGGTTTTTTTTAGTTGTTTTATAAGTTAGTCAATGAAGTCTTCTATGATACAATGAAGATGTGTAGAAATAAATGGGAAATGAGAAAGGAAGATTTGAAAATATCCTGGAAGACAAAAGTCTAGAGAAACAGAAGCACAAACATAAAATCTCTATGTGGGGACATGTTTGAAGTATCCAAGGAACCTCAAGAAAACTAGGAAATGTGAAGGTTGTAATGGAAATTAACAATGAATGATTAAAGAGAAATCCTGTGTGAGGAGTGTAAAGTGGTGTAGGACTTTTTGCCTCAACTTTGACTAAAATAAAATAAGAAGCTATTATGAGGTAGAGTAGCAAGACTCTGGAGGTGGCCATTTTTCTATGTACAGATTATGTTTGTAAATGGCTAAGACCACACTGTCCTGCAAGATGAAGGCAAGGAAGAAGTCATGCTTCCTGTGATGCTAAATTCCTTCATCAAAGACTCAGGGATTAGAGTAGGGTACACTTCAGTGAAGAATGGCTGCTGCTGTAACTTCTCTACTGCTGATGTAGTTGCTCTCATTTCTAATGGTGCCCTATCAAGAACCTTTCACTTCTAATTGAGCCCTATCAAGAACCTTTGTTTCTATGGCTGCTGTGTGAGCATTGCTTTGGCTGCTTAGTCTCTGTAGAAACGGCAATAACCATTACTTCATCTGCTTGATTCTCTATAGATGTGACAGAGAATATTGCATATTCTTCAGGGGTTGAAATGACCATTTGATCCTATGACAGCTAAGTGTAGAGGAATCCAACAAAAGACGAGATCTGCTTTCAAGTGCAGACTACCTGCAGTGCCTAGAGCAAAGAGCCTGCAGGATTGTGCAGAAATTCTGTGTCTGATAGCAGACTGTGAGCATATTAATCCATGTTTATATAAGATCTACTTCTCCTCCTTGGGAAGGCAGTCTAGAATATCTACCCCATGCACTACACTCCTTGTCTCACATTGTAAGATCCAATCAATAATGTCTCATTTATATAGTTTGGGTTATTATTTTTCATGATTTCTTTCTTGAATTGAATAGAAGAACCATGGGCAGAGATGGTAAACACTTAGAGCTAATAATCTAGAGCTGTAGAAACAAGGAGCTAAAAATTGATAACAGGCAGATTGGAATCAGTGTTTTCATAATTTATATCTAAGTTGTGCAAAAAGAACTCTCAGATGATCAATAATAACTGTGAAGAATGACCTAGTGTATGCCTATAGAAGTTTGGGGGGTGTTCCATTTGTCAAGAGTTGAACGACCTGCTAGGAGAAATTCTTATTGGCTTATAAAGTTTTAAAAGTCAATGAGATTTTCTGATAGACTGGGTGTGAGAAATGAGAGACAGTGAAATATTCAAAAATTTTATCTTGACTATAAAAATTCTGGGACAAATGTAGGAACTTGTCCTGATGGTGGAGAGATTAAAAGTTAAATTTAGGCTTCTTAAATTTGATATAACTAGCTGGATATGTGAGGCATGACATTAGAATAAAGAAGACATGCCAAATTGAGTTAAAACTTTGGGAGCTTATAAACAGTAGTTACAGTTATGATGTTAATAGGGAACATGAAAAATGCCTATTAAGCGAACAATTCTACCTGAGTTCTTCAGAAACTCAGCATTTAGTTTGAGAAGTGAGAAGGAAGAGTAAAAAGACAGAAAGTAATGGCTGGTCCATGGAGCAAACAGCAGCCTCCTAGAATACAAATGAGACTTTCAAGAACTGAGGGAAAATAATGTCACAGCTACTGACAGGCCCAGGAATGAGGACAGAAAGTACATCTCAGGGTTTACTAGTGAGAAAGTCATCAAATGTCTACGAAGTAACTTACTGAGAAATCTCTATTCATAAGTACACATGGAGACTCACAAAAGAGGATGTCATCTCAGCAAGTTAATCAATTTTATTCTACAAGGGTCTAAAGTTGAGACTACACTGAGAGAGATAATTGATGGCTCTTGTGTAGAACAGAGGAAGCAGAGTTGTCTGATAAGTCATGATGATAATGGAGCCCCAGAGAAGCAAAAAGAGATGCTCTGTATCTTATAAGATTTTAAAGCTCCGGAGTTCTCAACTTTTTTTAGATCTGGTTATATTAAGGATCCCCTCCTTTTTAGTGATCCCATGTGCCCTTTAAAATAGATTCTCATGAGTTTAGAGACCCTTGCAATTTTTATTAGTCGTTTCTTCTTATGACTATTACGTTTTTACTTGTTCACTTTACATTATGCTCACTGGCCCCTCACAGTCACCACCTCCCACAAACCACAATCCTTCCCCCATTCCCTCTTCTACTCCCCCGCCTCATATCCCCCAACTCTGGCATGTCAAATCTCAGTGAGGCTAGGCACATCCACTTCCACTGAGGCCAAACAAGGCATCCCAGCTGGAAGAACATACATCAACCAACCCACAAAACTTTATAAATCATTGTACTTCCTTTGAGGCAAAACATTTGGGCAGTGTCTTTCATATGTTGACTATTCAGTTCTAAATTGGGCATTCCCAATTAGGTGACTTCTTACATAAAGTTAACATACATGTGGTAAAAGTTGGAATTAGCTACCACCTATAACTATAGAACACACTCTTTATGACTAAGTATTTGTAAGTGCTCTGTTTCTTAGAAGGATTTTGCTCTGTGTACATCCAGGGTTCACTTTCTTTGTAATTTACCTCATATAACATGACTCAGAATCTAGTAGTTGGCTAAAGTAACATTATGCTCAGAAAGGTACATTATGCCTTTTAGCGAAAAAAAGAATCAACCAATGTTCAGATTATTTTCCACATCATGTTCTGCACCTCTCCATTCTCTGTCTTATTGAAAGTGTGCTGCAAATTTTCTTAGACATCTTTCTATCTTTCCCATTGTTCCTATAACATTATACAGTCCACTTTTTAGTGCAATCAGTGTTTTCCAAGTATAAATAGTAAATATATTTTGGACATTTACAAGGTGCTGGGAATTGGAGTAAGAAGTTCATCTGTGGTCCACAAAACCTTGTATTATACAGACATAAGAAGAACCTCATTTAATACATAGGGCATAGCATTTCAAACAAGAGGCACGCTCAGGGAAGACAGTTAAAAAGGCCAAACATATCTATCTTTTGACCCACCTATTTATTTTTTTTTATTTTCCAATATTATAACATGAAATGCATATATATTTATTTGCATAGTAAAGAAATTCAAATTTGATGTTGATCATTTGACTGGAATAAAACTCTGATTTGGACTCTTATCCTAGCCCTATGTGGGTTTCGGCAAATCCCAAGACTCAATAACTAGACAATCATGTGCCAGAGCTCATCATCTCACACCAGAATTAAATGTTGGCACGTTATTAATAACTAGACTTTTAATGTAGTTTATCGTTAATCTGTGCATACTCAAAGGGGCAAGCACTGACTTAGGCATGTGTCTCCTTGGGCCATGATAAGATAATTTTACCTCTTCACTTCAGTGACTTTGTGATAGATGAATTGTGGTAAAATTGACAGATTGATAGAAAGCTGCTGATTCTTAGGGAAAGATGAGTTGCTGTATGAGGAGGGAGCCTCAGGAAGAGCACAGACCAGAGGAATCCACCCATCCCCATGTTTTAGGCTTCATCTCCCAAAACAAAAGACATGTTTCTAATAGTTATGACTTCCAGAAATACACTCATTAAGCCATTCGAGACTCATAATAACAATATAAGGTCTTCCTAAATTACATTTCAAATGGAAAATTTGAAGGACAGAAAGATTAACTTATTCTCAGTTATACAGTTAGAAGGCCATTGAGTTGAAATTCACATTAGGCTACCAATGGACACTAAGCTGCCCTTCATCTTGATTTTCCTTTCTTTGGAAATATCAGTGAAGGAAAGATCAGGAATAAGAGTCAGCTCAATAGACTTGGGGAGTGGAGGTGGGTGGAGGGTGGAGCTGAGAAGAGTGGAAGGAAGGGAAACTGTGGTTGGGATGTAATATAGGACAGAAGAATAAAAGAGAAAAAAAAACCAACCAAATCAGATATTGATGAGCTTTGCTGTAGAGATTGTGATAAAAAATATTTTAGACTTTGCATGGTTTTGCACTCTGTCTTTACTAAAATTTGCAGCTTGGTGAACAAGTAGCATATGAAATATATGCAGAGATAAACATACCACCGTCACGATACAGTATGTATGTAATTAATAAATGACATTCCTGTTGGTTTCTGTTTTAGAACAAGTATCTCTCACTTATTCCTTAGAAGGGATGTGTATAGTTATTTTCCTCAAAGATATAACATAAAACTAACAATGTCTTCTCAGAGTATATTATAAGGTTTAGCCATAAAGGACTTAAGATGGGATAGTAGGAAATTATAATAGAAAAGTAGTTAGGTTGGCACCCAGATAATCCAGTTTTGCACTTTCTATTTGGAAGATTTAAGTTGTGACTATGGAAAAGTCATTCCACTTCCAAAGTATCCCTGCAGCCTTCAATACCATCTCTGCACTACCCATGACTGTGATCTCAGAGATCAACGTGAGGAATTATGTTATATGAGCTTCTTTCCCTCTGACTTTGGTTTGGCTAGTAGAAGAACAAAGGAAGGATAGTAGCATGAAAAGAGAATAAGGTTGGCCCTCTCCCAGCAGGGTTACCAAGAACTGGATAATTCTCTTGCCAGGAGGTTACTGTTCCTGCAAACAGTCTTTTTCTGATGAGTGTTTCTTCTTTTTCTTTTTTTATATCTTTTTTATTAGATATTTTCTTTATTTACATTTGAAATGTTATCTCCTTTCCTGGTTTCCCTTCAGAAACCCCCTCTCCCCTCCCGCCTCCCCATGTTTACCAACCTACCCACTCCTGCTTCCTGGTCCTGGCATTCTCCTATACTGGGGCATCTTAGAATGGGGCATACAACACCCATGGGAAGAGATATAGAGACAAAGTGTGGAGTAGAGACTGAAAGAATGACCATCCAGAGACTTCCCCACCTGGGGATCCATCCCATATACAGTCACCAAACCCAGGCACTATTGTGGATGCCAGCAAGTGCTTGCTGACAGGAGCCTGATATAGCTGTCTCCTGAGAGACTCTACCAGTACCTGACAAATGAGTATTTCTATTAAAGTTCTGGTAGTCATAGAGCCCTGGCCTGTGCTCTGTGCTCTGCCCCCAATGAGTACCTTTAAACAAGTAAGTTACTAAAGCCTTAATTCTGCATTTTACAAAGCCATTTATTTGTCTGATTAATCAGGTTCACTTGTTATACACACACACACACACACACACACACACACACACACATGCGCCCATTTGGGACATTATTGGTAGGGCTTTATGAAATACACTCAATATAAAAAGTATCACTGAATATTTTTTTGATCTCATATTAATAGAATGAAGAAAAACCTTATCGTACAAATATAATCAAATTTCCCAAGGCCTGGAAAAGTTAAATTTCATTTTCAATTTCTACCTTTCATCCTCGTCTAGACATGTATTATGTTCTTAAAGTTTTTTTATTACAATATAATTTAATATTTTGATATTAGAATAAACATTATTTTCCCAGTACTATTCACCCTCTAAACCTTCATGATCCTTTTTAAATTAATGGCCAGTATTTTCATTAATTGATTTTACAATTCATACGTCCTGTGTTTTATTGGATTTCATCAAGGTTGCAGAAGTTTTAGAGCTAGTTATTGTTCTCTTTCTCAATCAGTTGGTGTTTCCATGTAGAAAAAATATAACTAAGGTCTTAAAAGCACTTTTAAAGACCTATGTAGTTGCTGCATTATTCACAGTAAATGTAACTAAATTAATGAGATATTCAATAAAATCCACACATAATTTTCTTTTAGTTTATCTTTTATTTTTAAGGTTATAATTACATAATTTCCCTTACCTCTCTTCCTTCCATATCCTCCCATATACCACTCATTGCTCTTTTCCATACTCATAGCCTCCATTTTATTAATTATTATTTCATACATGTGTGTATATGTACATACATATATTCCTAAATATATAGCTATAACTTGCTCAACCTGTACAATGTTCCTTGTATGTGTTTTAGGGCTAATAACTTTGTATTGTATAACTAGAACATCTATTGAAAACTCCCACACCTAAGGTTTAGGGAATGTTGTAGAACGGAGAACAGAGAGAATGAAAAAGCCTGATGATCAGGGCATTTGTTGTGTGATTATGTCTTTTGGTAATGTCAGAAGCTACACACATAACTTTAAATGAGCTTGATCTGATATCATACCACATTGCCCAACATTTGTGTTTTAACTTTAAGTTAAAATACTAAGGTTTGTATTGGCACTTTGAGGAGATTTGAGCCCTGAAAAACCTAATAAATATTTTAAAATTATATATTTGTATGTACATTTATTTATGTATATATATGCATATATATGTTTAGCTAGTTTCTGTTCTTGAAAAGCAGAAAATTGACAGTTGATACTCAACAAAAATCATATTGATGCTCACCTCTTTTTCTACTGCTAATTCCATAAAATTAAAATGAAAAAAATCATATCTTTGATGATTATATGAAATAATGTTTGAAAAAAGCACCAAACTGAATATTTTCTATTTTCAGACTCAACTATTGCCATTGCCCTTTCCAGTGTTTCTTTCTAATACAGGAGTCCCAGTTTTCTGAGTCCCAGTTTTGCTGGAATTGATAGACTTGTAGGGCTGGGAGGAGGTTTAAATTCAGTCCTATTACTGAGTGATGTCATGTTATATTAAAAGGCTATTTTATGTCTACACAAGTGCACATACATGTGTGTCAGTGGAGACAGAAACAACATTTATTTTAGACTATTAGTATTAAATAAAAGTAACTATTATCATAATGTTGGCATCTAGCAGATATTGAATGGGTGCTTTTAGCTATTTCTCCAGCACTTCCTTTACCCTTATATAACCCTTCCCTGTTAGTCTGGACTTTCTCACATTGTTTTCTCTAGTGCCAATGCTCAACTGTCATAGCTTTCTCTTTGTATGGATATATTATTATTTATTATTATTAGTAGTATTATTAATGAAAATTGTCAAGTGAATATTTTTTAGACACCAATAAATAGTCTAAGCACTCAAATCCATTCTTTCATCTACAATTTCATTTGCTTGAGTGAAACGTAATTTAAATTGAAATCAATCAGAACAGTATCTGTCTCTTAAGTGGAATAGCAGAGGTTGAATGGGAAATAATCCCCAAGGGAAGCATGTGAACTTATAAAAATGTTCTGCTTCTTGACATGTGATTGTTTGCACTTGGTATGGATATTTCCCCATTAGTTAATTATACCCCAAGAAGACGTTGGTAAGGGAATTATCACATGGAAATAAGTGATTTTGGGGGGGGGAGTGAAATTTATTTACTTTGTTTGCTTGTTTCTTGTGAGATATATGTTCACTATGTAACCCATGTTGGCCGAGAATAGTTTTTGAAACCCAAATTATCTTTATATTCATGATCTTCTTGCCTTAGTCCCTGAAGTACTGGAGTTACAGGCTTTTGCCACCAGGATTTGCCTGGAATTGCGGTTTTGTTTGTTTGTTCATTTGTTTGTTTTGTTGCTTTGTTGGTTTTTATTTACTTTCAGATAAGGAAACTAAGGACTTAAATGATCAGATTATTTAGTCAATTTCACATACATTCATATGTCCACTGAACAGAATTCCACATGTATTTGGTACAAGACCCTTGCACTTAACTACTTAATACCACTTATCTAGATAAACGCAGCATATTGCCCTCTGGTTTCTAATTCTTACAGTGCTGTTTTAGATCTGGATTGAGACAGAGAAATAGGTTCTGAAATATCCTGACTTACAAGATTAGAGAGATGGGATTTCCCATTTTTTCACAAAATTCCATAAAGAGGAACATATCATCTCAAAATCCTTAGTAAGGATGTGATACCAAGGATACATCTTCTGAAATCAATATGTACTCATTAGAATTGTGGCAAGGGTCAGATGGTGTCTTTAAAAGAAACCTCTGGCAGCATTCTGAAATGGCATTTCTTCACCCAGAAAGAACTAAAGTAGCAGGCTGCTGTCAGTACCTCTGCTGTCCATTGAGACAGCAAAGAGTCAAGATGTCTCTTAGAGTGTCAGCAATCAAGTAACCTGCTACATGTCTAACTCTCTGTGACAAAGCATATATTTAAATTTGTAATCAAACCTGTCAGTGAAGGGCCCTTGCTATTCTGATGATTAAAGACAAAGCCATGTCTTTGCAGAGCTTGGGTCACTTCATGATTTTTTCCTCCTTCAATGGGGCAGCAGCTTCTAAATTTATAATAACCTTGCCCCATATGTCACTTTCTAGCTTTCCATCAAAAAACATATCATGATATAGAAAACTGAATCTGAAAGAGAAATTTCAAACAGGACAATTGATCAAACCACAAGAACATTTTACTCTGTGTCAAGATGAACATAAACTAAAAAGTGCCTCTCTGTGCTATAATCTAAGGTCACTTTACATTCCAATGTTCATGTTAAGTGACTCATATATTAATTCAATTTTAACAGCAAACCTATAAGGACTTATTATGAATACATCCATTTGTAGATTAATAAGATATATTAACTGGCTTATTCAAGGACATAGATCTCAGAGTTTGTGAGTGGAAAAGTCAAAATTAAGGTATATTTACTCCTTTCTTCTCTACTACTAGATAAATTATCTCTTCCCAAGAGAACAGCAAAACATATTGAGATATTCTTTTGCCTATACTTGCTTTTAGAGGTTCATAAATCCTAGAAAGTTTTACAGTTAACCTAGTTTTATCTCCACGTCATTCAGTCGTTTGCCACCCCTAAACACTCTTTTAAGATCAGATTACCAGAGCATTATATTCTAAAGAAAAAATACTAAAACTGATTTCTCAGGGCAAGAAGAATATTTGGAATATTAGATACCAGGAAATGTGGTTTATCTTGTACTAGATTGATTCAGGATTTATAAGTGAACTCTTAGTTTCCATTAACTTACAAGACATGATTATGTCACAACAATCAATATTTCCAAAGCAAGGCTGCACAGAGCACAGTATACAGGCCTGGAAGATAAACCCCAAACTCTCCTTTCATATCTGATACTGAGAGAAATATGCCAAAAGCTTGTTATATGTTGGATTTGACAGAGCTCTGACCAAACAAAGATCAGGGCAGAGATAGTAAGAAGAAAAATCAAGAAACATGGATGCATGAAAGAATATCATAGCCTGAAACCAGGTCTTTCCCTGAAGATTTCAGGAAAGCTTTGTATGTGATTACTTCCCACAAGAATATAAGTTTCATATATAAAGTGAATATTTACTTTCTCAGCAATTCTCAGCATCTAGTACAATTCTTAGTAAGAACTAGATATTGATCTTCAAAGAAAAAACAAAAATAAAACAAAAACCAAATATCATGATTAAATAACCCCAAACTGCAAAAGAAACTTCAAATACATGCTAAGTCAATTTATATGACATTGTTGCTATTTAAGTTCTATGAGCTTAAAGATGTACATGGATGGTCTTACCTCAAAATAAGAATCTTATTAGTTTAACAAACAACACCTGGAGTCAGGAGTCTTCATAGAATCGGGTTCTTTTCTGATGCAGATTATAGTCTGATATGAAATAGAAGTTTGTACATCTGTTTTCCTTCATGTGTCAAACTATGGTAACCCAGGCTCCTTTCTTTCAGTTTTTGATTTCACATGCAAAACATGGGTGGAAGACAAGGAAGACATAGAACATCACGTGATTGAATGGGTTTACCTTGGAAGTGACATTCAGTATCTTACATGGCATTGGCTAGTAGCAGTCTCATAGTCAAAGTTAAGCATGCCAACTACATTGGGAAAAGAGGTTTCCTATTTTCCAGTAGAAGCAAATAGTAAATGATTGCCCATTCACTGATAGAGTCCATCTTTTCTGAGAACCAACTTTGTATTTTACATTCTTTCACAGAGTTGCACTTGGTCATTCATCACACAAGTGTCCCTCCCAATGCTTAAAATTTCCATTAGTGACATTTTACCTCTGAGTCACTGATATCACATGTTACAATGATTTGTCCCAGTATAACCTTTTACCCTAATGGTATATATTCATTTCCAGTGGGACATAGGAGTTTCATATACAAAGAAAAATCTAAAATCTCTCTGGACATGTGTTTGAATGATTCTGTGTCCTAGGTGAAGGGAAGATCTTAGTGAAATCTACTTTCTGACAGGAGATGGCTTATTCCTCCTTTTCCTAGCTTTTTCTGTGTGACCAGTGAAAGATAAATCCCACAGCTCATTTTCCTCAAAGAAAATTTTCAAATGGGTATAAGAATATATCCTTCCCCAGGGCTATCAACATTTCAAAACCAGCTTCTCCAAAACTGGTAACTTAAGGGTAATTTTAAATTCAAATAACATGCTTTTCTAAGTGATGAGGAGATTCTGAGTCATTCAATTTGCTTCAAACCACAAAATTTTGTCTTTGATATGGTATTAAACTTCACTTGATTAATTCTTATGTTTGCATTCCCTACTATGAATTTTTTCTTTCTTTCTTTCTCTTTTTTCCTTTATTCTTTCTTTCCATCTTTCTCTATCTCTTTCTTCTTTTATTTTTTCTTTACTTTTTCTTTTCCTAGTCACTACTCTGTGCTAGGATAAGAACTAAATGTCCTGGTGTGCTTGCTTGCTCAGTTTCTATTGTTAGGCACCCATCTCTAAGTATAAAACTTGCCTAGTAGACACTTTGCTCTTGTATCACTGTGCAACAGAGTAAACAATGAACTTTCTTTTCTGTGAGTTACTTAGTGACTTCTACATTTCTTTTCTTTCTTATTTTTTGCTTTTTGATGTATGTTGAGTACATCAAGATTAATTACTTTTATACCTTAAGACTGTACATTTGGCTAAATCATTCTACTGGACTACTTTGATGCAGTCTTACATATTATTGTGAAAATAATTCAATATACAATAAGAAAATGAACATTGTAGAGCAGCTTGACTCAACTATCCAAGTCCAATAATCTTCAATGTATGACTTTTGGTCCAACAATTCATTGATTGCTATCTTGATGGGAAGTTTACATTGTGGAGCATCACTTTACATATAGACTTCATTATGTATCAGGAAAAGAGAATGACATCTCAACAATTATAACTAAACATGGCTCATGTACCAAGAAAAGAGTTAGCTGATTAGTGATATGCTTCATTGTTTTTATTTGTCAAGTCAATCTTCACGTGACAACTTTTCTTTTGTATGCCTCTGTAGTCTTCTTCTACCATTCATTATTTTTGGTTTTTCTCACAACTTAGTAAACAAAAGTAATCAGCTTTGTGAATTTTTTAATAACTCAGCTTTTGTTACATGCAAGCCTAAGGTGATGCTTCATGTGTTCCTCTTTCATTTGTACATATCCAACTTGGTAATTAAATATGGATGCTTTAATCAGAAGGATTTTTGTTTGTTTGTTTTATTCTTCACTCATATATTACATCTTGACCACAGTTTCCCCTTCCTCCATTTCTCCCAGTTCTCTCTGAAAGTCCTCTCTTTCCGCAGATACATTTCTTCTCTCTTTCCCTTCAGAAAGGAGCGGGCCTCCCAAATATATCACCAAACATGGCATCACAAAAGACTAGTCACATACCATTATATCAAGGCTGGATGAGGCAACCCAGTAGAAGGGAAAAAGTCTCAAGAGCAATGAGTCAGAAATGCTACCCAACTTCCACCATTAGGAGTCCCACAAGAACTCAAGTGCTCATACCTATGTGGATTTCCCTCTTCTTGAGCTCCTAAGGGGATATGGAAAATGATGAGGGTTCTACACCTATCATTAGGCAGCATTAGGAGTTACCTACCCACAGCAGCATGGAATGTTAAAGTTTCCATGTATTTTAATGATATAAGCAAATATGTTGAGAAATTTTAAATTACAAGTGTTCTTTCTCTTTTTTTCTCTCCAATTCTAGCCCAATAGTATTTGGTAATAAAGTGAAACTAATATTAAAGAATCAAAAGTAATCCAAGAGTACTTGTTAATCTTATTTCCTCATAAGTAAAATTATTGATATCATGTGAAAATTAACAAATCTATATCACTTTTAAGCACTCTTTTGCAATAAGTAAAATTTCAAAAAATGGGAGAAAATAGTGATATAACCCAAGGCCTCTTTTCTGTTATGTCAATCATTGAGAGAAGTCAGGGAAAGAACTCAAGAAGAAACTTGAAGCATAAGGCATGGATGAATGCTGCTTGTGGCCTTGCCTACATTGTATATAGTTCAGGGACAGCTGCCGGAATGACACCACCCAAAGTGGGCTGGGATCTCTTCAAATAATTAGCAATCAAGATAATTCCCCATAGACAATTCACCAGATCAGACTGACCTAGGCAATTCTCCACTTGAGACTCCTTTCTCATATAGCTCTAGGCTGTCCCAAGTTGACAGCTAAAGCTAACCAGATTACTCTATCAGAGAAACAAATGGAGAAATTTATAAGCTACTAATGAATAATTTACCTGAAAATTTCTACCAAGCAGTCTCTATTTTATTTCTAACCAAAACATTAAACTTCATGCATAAAAAAATAAATAAAATTTATCAAGTTAGACTAAGAAAAGACCACATTCAGATTCTCTAGGTATCTAAAGGATATAGATTTAAAAAATTAGCTATAATTCCAGTTTTCACACTTAGAAACTTTTCAATAGTGCTGTCATTACCACTGCTGGATGAGCAAGCATTTGTTATGTATGTTGTTTCTGATGGTTTTGAGTTTGGATGGTGATATTTAGCTATGAAACATATTGTTTGTCATATAATGCATGTGACTACTAAAATCATATAAACTTAAATAAAGTTGAACATGTAGACATTGATCAAACTTATGAGTCCACAGTCTTTCTATTACTAGAGATTTAGAAAATATATACATATCATACATTATGTTGTGGGATTAAGATATAATCAGTATAAGTCAATCCGGTGGGAACTGAGGGCTAGAAGCCAATCTAAATATTCTTTTATAACTTGGGTGAATTGAAGCCAATGAGTGTACATTTACTATTTCTTGTGAAGAACAAAGACTGTCTTCTACAAGCAACTCCAAGACAGATATGGGAAGATACATTCAGAGCACCATGAAACTATCATCTAATTGCTAAGTTGAAATAATATGCCATTTATTTTATATTAAACATTGTCTTACAGTTTTACTGCTGTGAACAGACATCATGACCAAAGCAACTCCTAGGCAACATTTAATTGTGAATAGCTTACAGGTTCAGAGGTTTAGTTTATTATCATCAAGATGGGAGCATGGCAGCATCCAGGCAGGCATGGTGCAGGCAGAACTGAGAGCTCTACATCTTCATCTGAAGGATGCTAACAGAATACTGACTTCCAGGCAGCTAGGACAAAGTGATGCACCTACTCCAACAAGGCTACACCTCCTCCAAATAATGCTACTTCCTGGGCCAAGCATGTCCAAACCATCACAAACACCTCTCCTCAAATCAAGAGAATATATTTATCGGAAAATTCCAGAGAAGTTTCAATTTTAAATGCAAAAAAAAACACATAGGAAAAATGAAATTTAGAAGGTCACAAAGAAAACAAAACACTCTATTTCAGGATAGTCAGAAACAAGTTGAAAAAGATGCAACCAATGAACACTTGTAGATATACCAGTAACTGTGTAAGCTTGGCCATTTCCTCTCATAGCAATGCCTCTGCATGGTGTCAGATGGCCTCCCAAAGGAATTGACTGGCAAGCTCTTGGCTGACATGTAGCTACTTGATTGCATAAAAGAAAATCAGGTCCCTCACATTGAGAATAAAGGGAATCTCACTAGGGAGTACAAAAAGTACTTGCCAGTAGGGCTTCTTTTCCTATAAGCTATTGGGATTATGTTTTAGCAGTTTCTGTACATTGCCTCGGCATTCCTCAGTTGCTCAAGTTTAATATTTCACTAGCTAGAATCAGCCCTCCACATCTGAGGCAAACACATCCTATAATTTGATTCTTAAATGATCATTGAACAAAGTGATATCTTCATTTATGCTGCACAAGCAGGCTAATGTCTCTAGACATCTGGGATGCCTTCTCCAAATATGCATGATTAATATTCTCACTTTGCACAGTACTGAAACTGGTGCCTAAATTTCTGTTTTCACTTTACTTCCTAGGCTTCCACCAACTGCTTGCACTTGGGTCTCTTGCAGCATCTGTGACTGTCCAGTGTTATAGACCCTTTGACTCAGGTTAGAAGCAGAAGGGATGCTTACTCTGACCTTTCCTTTACACAGATGTTTGGTTTGACACAGCAGACATATTTTTCTTCCATAATTTATGTACTTATTTTTAAAATCAGCAAAATCCTGTCAATCTTTTAACATAATTGTTATGATTGTGATAATTGCTACTCACATACTGTCTCATCATTTTAGGATGCTACACTTGATCTTAGCCCAATGCCCAAGAAGCAGTTTGCTAGGGTGTTGATAAGGTTGGTCAGATCTTTGAATAGATGACAGTTCTTCTCTTCAAAAGTTTTCTCCTCTCAGTAGATGAAATAGATTGCTACATCTACAAGGATTGCTAGCTCCTTTAAATTATTTACTTAATTCATTTATTATATGTACCTATATGCATAGGTCTTGAAATATAGAGAGAAACAGAGGACAATTTGCAGGAATTTATTCTCTTCTATTATGCATATTCTAGAGATGAATTCAGGTCATTAGTCATGGCAAGAAGCATCTTTACTCTCTGAGCCACGTTGTTGACCTGGCCCAAACTTAAAATCTTTTCTGGATTTCAATGCCTGTGTTCATGTGATGCTGAGACTCAGACTTAAAGCCTTTTGCATGCTAGACCAGTGCTCCACCACTGACTTGTAGCCCTGGCCATTTCAATCCTATTTTAGGAAGGTACTCAAATGTAGGATGCTAAATGTACCTTTGAATCTCCATAGTTCCTAACAGGCTACCTTACATAATTTGATTAATATGTAATTTCTCTGTAATATAGAAAAGTTAGGTAATTTGAATGTGTTTTTTTTTAGTCTAGCATATGGTGATAATTTTAAATTTTAAGATGTTTGGCAATATCAGGGAAATGTTGGCTATCACAAATGAATGAACTGCTATGGACATCTGTTAGTATGGCTTAAGAATGATGTAAAACATTATAAAATATGTAATATATGAATACAATGATAATGATTTTGCTCTGAACCTAACAGGGCTAGGCTTAGAGACCCTTACTACTATGAAAAAAAGATAAGGATTTGGAGTCAGACTGAGTTTTAATCTCAACCCATCTGTTCATTTAGGTAAGTCATTTAACTTTGTTATATTTTAGTTTTTCTTCTGTACAATAAAGACACTCTTTACTTTTATTTGGAGATGACATAATTATGTAAATAATCCATTTTAATGCCTGGACTATAGAAGGTAATAAAATGTATATAAATTTCTTAATAAGCTTAAATTTTTTTCATACATATATTTTTGCAAGAATCTACATACAAGAAAGTAGATGAAAATGAATTCTTGTCTTAGTAAGACTAAGAGTCTTTTTTTTTTTTTTTTTTTTTTTTTTTTTTTTTTTTTTTTTTTTGGTTTTTCGAGACAGGGTTTCTCTGTGTTGCCCTGGCTGTCCTGGAACTCACTCTGTAGACCAGGCTGGCCTCGAACTCAGAAATCCGCCTGCCTCTGCCTCCCAAGTGCTGGGATTAAAGGCGTGCGCCACCACCGCCCGGCAAGACTAAGAGTCTTAATAAGACGTTGGCTATCCCCTGAAGACATGAAGAGGGACAATCATGGCCAAAAGGGTGCTTATAGAAAAAGAACAAAAACTGAGCTTTGAGTCACTCTGAGATTTTGTCTTTGTTTCCCAAAAATAGATTGCAAGAGGAGAAGCATGCCAAAACATTAAAGATGTTGAGTATACTAACTTCCTAAGCTCAGTAAGTACTTAGAAAATTGAATGTTTGCTTAATTGATTTAATAGAATCACAAAGGCTTACCTTTACCAAGACTGTTATGGTGACTGAGAGCCTCCAAAGGACAGTGAAACATGTAGGAAGCCAGATGAAAGCACAGAGAGCAGTGAAAGGCATCTGTTCTCCCTGGAATCAACAGTCAGGCTAACAGACTGGACACTTCCTACCAGGCATGGCTGTTTTGCTGTTTACATTCTATGCTAAGCAGTGATAGACAAGAGCCAGGGAGACCCAGGATAACCTGGCCAGAAACCTTGTGAGGAGACATGCTGGTATGTACACTGCAGCAAAGGTGGTACCAGGAACAGAAAATGGGATATAGGAAGTATTTGATAAATGATAACTAAATTCTAGTAACATTTGACTCTTAGTTCTGAAAGGAGAACTCTAGGCAGAGATCAATACAGCCTCCTCCAATAGGGCACGTTTTCTACATAGTCAGTGAGTCACAGGACTTATGGCTATTATAGAAATAGTCTTTCTCCAAAATGCAAGATTCTAGCTCTTTCATAATAGAATAACTTGAAAGTAAGTCATAATTCATTCTTATTAAAATCATGCTCTTTCCTACACACTCAGATGAGCACTTTTTATACATTTTCACATTGCCTGGTCACTATGTAATTCCTAATTACATAGATTCTGCAGCTACCCCATGGGGGATGGGGGGAGGAATAGGGTTTTTTAGGAGGTGGGGGATGGGTGGAAACCAGGAAAGGGAATAACATTTGAAATGTAAATAAAGAAAATATCTAATAAAGAAAAAGAAAAGAAAATGGAGACATAAAGTATTTCACTGCTTCTTTTCATACTCTGAGAACTAATAGTAGTCAGGCCAGTATGAGTCCAGAGTTTGGATATTTTGTATGACTTGTATGAATTTTAAATGTGTTCATGACTTTGGGAGTCATACTTCAGGACACCGTTTTTTGTTCTCTGAGACAGGTTTCTCAATGTCCTAGAGTTCACTGGTTCCGTTAGCCCTGTTGGCTAGCAAACCCTGGAGATGACCTGTTTCCATTTACCAGAACTGGGATTAACACCCAGTAAGAAGATGTACTATGGTGACTGGTGACTGGCATTTCTAGGATCTTTCATAGGTCTTTATGCTTGAACGGGTAGAATTTTACTGGATAAGCCATCTCCCGAGTCTAAGGTTCTTCTCCTTTTAGCTTTTTTTTAGGAATCTCCATACTGATTTCCATAGTGCCTGCATGAGTTGACATTCCCACCAGCAGTGTACAAGCTCCTCCTCAGCCCCTGCCCTACCACCCAAACTCAGTCCTGACTCTTCATACCTAAACTGTTATTTTCTTCAGTGAGTGTATTGTCAACGCTATGCATTTGTCAAATGGGCTCCAGGAAAACACTATTTATGGATGATTGTCTGAAGATTGTGTTCTCCACTCATTCCCCAGATACAGTAAAAGTCTCTCTCTGGATTGCAAATGGCCAGGAAGAAAAACCCAAGATTTTCTGGCTATGGCTTTTTTTGTTGTTTGCTGATTTGCTGGCATTGTTAATTAAATTAAATGCTATGCTCTCTGTGAGGCCCTAGAGAAATAACTCTCTGATTTTAATACCAGGGATAATGATGCTTCCCTAATGCTTCTGTTTGCCTTTTTTTTTCCCACATCAAATCATGTAAATATTCACATTTTCTTCTTTGTTTTGGCTGCCAAATGTGTATGGCCACTCATTTTGCAAATTTCTAGGCTCTAGCTGTGCAGGAAATCCTTCCTCTGACTGAGACAGAGGCTTCTAAAGCAGTCCATATTATTAAAGATAATGCTTGGGAACCACAAATCTCTCTTGATTTAGCATTCTCTTAACAAGAAGTCCTCCCCTGTCCTCTGAGTTCCCCTATTGTTTGTGGGGGATAGTTGGGATATTAGTGAGTCCAAGGGTTGTTAGAGCCTATTAATGTTCAGTGAGAGAGAGGATTGTGTCAGTCTTGTTCAGTGCTCACACTTAAAGCATAACCCATGTAAGACATTCATATTCCTTGAAAATTCACTTAATGAATTGAAGATAATTGTTAGTCTATTAGAATTGGTGACTGTGAGAAACATTCTTATCCATCAAGGACAGTCATCCTGCTAGAGGCCATATATTCTATACATCTCCTCTTTCTTGGGAAATTCTTATGGACATGTTTGTTGCCTAATTCCCATGCCTAATAATCCTGGGCATTTCCACTTTTCATCAATAGTAAAAATAGTCACTACTCTGCTAGGATAAGAACTAAATGTCCTAGGGTGCTTGCTTGCTCAGTTTCTATTGTGGGGCACCCATCTCTAAATATAAAACTTACCTGGTAGACTTAGTTTCACTTTGTTCTTGTATCACTGCAACACAGTGAACAGTGAACTTTCTTTTCTAAGAGTTACTTAGTGATTTCTACATTCTGCATATATTGAGGAAAAGTTCTACGTGCTTTGAAAGAACAAGGTGAGAGAGAGAGAGAGAGAGAGAGAGAGAGAGAGAGAGAGAGAGAAAGCTCAATCCCTGGTAAAACAGCATCTACTTCAGAAAGCCTTCTTGGAAGTTCATCAGTGACAGTCATTGTGACATTGCCACTCTAAGCTCTGACAAGAAGCTTCTGCTCCTGTAGTACTATATTTCCTACAAAAGCAGCAATCAGAGTTCTTATAAAGTCCTCTGGACATTTTCCTACATCATCTACAAGCATCTGAAAGGTAGAGCAGTGGCTGTCTTTGCCACACTTATACTTAACTCTCAACCTGGCATCACAAAGGGGACTGATCGATTAAAATATTGAATTAATTTATTAATTAAGCATTTTATTTTACTCATAACATAATCAGATGATTCACAACCTTTTGCAAGCTGTCTTAATCTAAAAAGAACTAAAAGTTCTACTTGGTAAAGTTTCAAGGTAAATTATTATATAAAACCTAACCACTTCCACACATGTACAAAGGCTAAGAAGAAATAAAAATGTCATTAAGTATCCAAGAAGGTTTGTGAACCTTGTAGAACACTCCCAAACAAAACAGCACAGGCCTTTGTTATCATTTGACTATCAGGGTCTTTTTTGTTTTATCTTATCACTGCAATTCATTTGTCCAGATCTTCTGGCACCATCTCCTTGGAGTCATTGCATTTGAATTGCTCAGGTTGAAGCCATCCTGTCTTATACATCTTTTGCTTCCCTTTAGTCTCCCTGGCAAGATGTACCATTTTTATTTTTCATGCTTTATGTTCCCTTGGCCTCTATTTCCTCTTTGTATATTGCATCCTCATTTTCAAGTTTCTTTCAAAATGATCAAAGCACTGCTTCTTCCACTACACCACTTTTTCTGTCTTAATACCTGTCCCCATTAAAGATTTCTCTGCAAACCTTGCCCCTGGGAAGTCATTATATAAGTGATGGGTTTTCTCTTCTTGGTTACTAATCATTTTGAAAGCCACTCAACAATTTTTTTTAATCTTATCTAACCAATTTTCCCTACCAGAGGACTTCAGTGGGAGTCATATATTCTGTACTCATTTTATTTAAGAGTCTTTATTTTATTCATTTATGAATATAGCTATTTACAATTATCTGATGCTGATAATTTACAAATAATCAGGTCTTTGTTATTATTCATTAAAAATTAACAACCATGTAGATTCATTTGATTTAAATTTTTTCTGTCAGAAGAAAACCTGTGAGAGTTGGCTTTCTCCTTTTACCATGTGGATCAGAGGGAACCAACTCAGGTTGTCAGGCTTTTGCACAAAGTGTCTTCACCTAGTGATCAATCTCACCAGTCCTAACCTTATAGTTTAAAGAGTATTTTCATAGCAGTAATTCCTTACAACAGATATTAAAGCAATGATGAAATTTATTCTATCTTATAGATAAGGAAATAAATCCTCAGCAAATCTTTGCTAAAGGTCTTGTTGCTAACTTTGCTCTTTTTATCTACATACTATTTTCTATCTTGTGACATAGGAAGAGTGTAGGGTGGTACAATTCTCATCCTTAATATTTTTGTTGTTCTGAGATCATGGTCAACTTAAGAAAGTCTGCAGATAACTCAGAACAATTTTGTACAAACTGTCTTGTCTGAAAAAACTAATCTTAGTTTAGACCTGAAAAACACTATGTATCCTTCTGTTTAGATCACAATGTCTCCTGAAGTTGCATGTGAGGGACATTAGTTCCTTGCTCTTGGTCTTCCAGCTGTTCTCTTGGACATCTTTCCTTTAGTGAACGTTTCATATTGGAATGACTAGGAAGAATTGTTTCTCTTAGTATATCATAGGCCATGTGTGATAATTTTCTGTCAGTCTGACACAATCTAGAATTATCTGAAAGGAGAGAACCTCAATTAAAAAAATGCCTTCATAAGATCTGGCTGAAAGGCATTTTCTTAATTAGTGATTGATGAGGGAGAGCCAGCCAGTTTTGGGTGGAACCATCCCTGGGCTGGCGTTTCAGAGTTCTATAAGAAAGCAGAAAAAGCAAGCTATGATGAGCAAGCAAGTAAAGACCATTTTTTCCATGGCCTCTGCATCAGGTCCTGCCTTCAGGTTTCTGCCTTGTTTTGAGTTTCTGTACTTAACTTCTCTCAAGGATGAACAGTCATGTGTAAATATAAGCCTAGTAAACCCTTTCCCTTCCAAGTGTTACATCACAGCAATAGTAACGTTAACTAGGACACCTTCAGGTGACAAAAAGCATGTTATTTTTAGTAGATGCTCTGTAAAACCAAACGAGCTGAACTAGATGTAAGACTTTGAATTAAAAACACACTTGCGACACTCCTATGCAATAGCTATGGCTAATTGCTTTTCTATAGTCCATGATATAATTGCTTCACTGAGATGTTTTAAGGTCAGGAAGTTATTTATTTTTCCATCTTACACATGTAGCTTGAAGCTGATACAAAGAAGAAATCTTTATTGAAATGTGTTTAAATTAGAGAGTTGGGCTCATTCGAGCCTTTTTTTTTTTTTTTGAGCCTCCAAATCAAGATGAAGATGGAAAACTTTTCCATTGAGAGGAATTCTTGCTTTACAGATAGAATTGCTCCCTGAATAATGTCTACATTCTTGGAGCTCTCTATGTATGTTCTTTCATGCATTAATCCTCAGGATAATCATGTGATCTGGGCATGATTATCTCATTCTTTATCGTTAATGAAAGCAGGATAAAGACAAGTTTAATGCTTGCCAAGTTCACACAGAAAGTAAAATAGAATATGTAAAATTTGCAAAGAATTCATCAGCTTTAAAAAAAGCTTTTGTTCTGTGTCATATGGCCTTTTTTTTTTTTTTTTTTTTTTTTTTTTTTTTTTGCTGTACGAACAATAGTGACATAAATTCCAGTGCCTTTCTATGTTCATTTATTGGCTCAAATAATTTCTCCCCTTTGTCAGCAGTCCTGCTGTGGGGAAAAAATATTTCCTTTCTTCCAACAGTACCCCTGGTTGAGAACTAAAGTGACTATTTACCCATAAAAGCCCTTTGTGTATTTTAGGCTTTTAGTAGAATTCATTTCAAATTTTTGCCTTGCTCACATGCCTGGCCTCCTGATATTAGTTAGTTTTAACTGTACTTTTCTTGCCTAGTATTGGTGAGACCCCCTCATGGTTTTCGTAAGTGCATTTTTCTCACTGGAAAAACAGCTTTTGATGACTTTCATGTTGGTCTGTTATTTTTGAAAGTGTAAGCAGAAAATGTATTTATGTGTATAATATATGTATAAAATGGAGAAACAAAGCATGTCTTCTATACATATACATAAATAGGCAACAATAGGTAGTATATAAAATTCATGTTAACCTCTATTCGCCTGCTTTTAGAGGGACAGCCATGGCCCAGCAAGTAGAAAGAGCTTACAACTTGAAAGATTTCATGCTGATTTTCAAAGGTGGCCTCAATTTCTTCTAGGTCACTGGAGATTTTAAACTATTAAAAAGCCAGCTTTGAGGGAAACTGCTACCACCAACATAATCACTAATGTAGCACTGATAGCGTGCTGTCAGGAGGTGCTGGGAATAGAGAAAACTACCAGAGCCAAATAGCATTCTGTATTTGATATTTTAAGAAAGAGAATATGGAGTTGGTAAAACTCAGCCACAGATCAAGGGAAAGACAAGAGTAAGACATAAATAATCTTTGAAATACATGAGAAATACCTGTCTTCTACATGAAAAACAATCTTCAATCAGAACGGACTTGGGGTTGGATTCCTATCATAGTAGGTTACCTGTTCACAGTTCTGGGTCTGTGATTCACATATACATAGAAATGTATGGAACCATACAGCAACAATTTGGAAAGGTTTCAGGCCATTATTCATTCCACTTGTTACTCTCTCTCTCTCTCTCTCTCTCTCTCTCTCTCTCTCTCTCTCTCTCTTTCTCCCTCTTCACTGTTTGGAAACAAGGATGTGAAGAGTAGATAAGTATCTAAGAACATTCTTTGTTCTTATATCTTCATTCTTTGTTTCTTTCTTCTCTGTTCAGGCTAGATAACTTCCATGATCTGTCTTTGATTTCTCTCATCCTCTGTTTCCTTATTATATGCATTGCATTGTTAGGTCCATCAGGATTTTCATTTCAACCACTAGGACAATTCTAGAAATTGTCCATTGGGAGTTGGATCTGGTGGTGAAGTACTATAATCCCAGTAGGTAGAGAAACAGATAGGAGAATTACAAGTTCAAGGCAACTCTGGACTATAGAGTGAGTTTAAGGGCAGCCTGAACAACATAGGGAGAATTTGCCTCAAAATAAAAAACAGTATGAAAGGAAGACTGGAGCTATATATAGGTGGGAGAACATTGTTTGACATGTAGAAAGCCCAAAGTTCAATCCTTAACCCTACAAAGGAGAGAAATAAGGATTTTAAAAAGAAAGATGTTCCCATATACAGTCACCAAACCTGGATGCTATTTCCGATGCCAGGAAGTGCTTGCTGACAGGAGCCTGATGTAGCTGTCTCCCTAGAGGCTCTGCCAGAGCCTGACAAGTACAGAGGCAGATTCTTGCAGCCAACCATTAGTCTGATCATTGGGTTTGTGAAGGAGAAATTGGAGAAGGGACTGAAGGAGCTGAAGGGTTTTACAGCCCCTTGGCGGGGAGCAACACTGTCAGCTAGCTAGATCTCCTGGAGCTCCCAGGGACTTGATCACCAACCAAAGAATACACATGAAGGTATCCAGGGCTCCGGCCACACATGAGGCAGAGGATGGCCTTGTTGGGCATCAGTGGGAGGAGAGAGCCTTGGACCTGAGGTGGTTCTATGCCCCAGTGCTTAGGAATACCAGGGCTGGAAGGCAGGAGTGAGTGGGTGGATGGGTGGGGGAACACCCTCATAGAGGCAAGAGGAGGGGGAGAGGACAGGGGGTTTCCAGAGGGGAGACCAGGAAAGAGGATAACATTTGAAATGTAAATAAAGAAAATATCTAATAAAAGAAAAACGAAAAAGAGAAGAAAGATGTCTACCGATATTTCTCTCATGCCTTCCAACTCTTTACTAAGATTTTACATGTTTCTGTTTGTTTAAAGACCTTTTATAACTGAGTGTTGGGACACTTTTTCTAATAGCTCCTCTAAAGGATTTTTCAGATAATCCTTATTCTGTGTCTTGATATCTGTTGATCATCTTTTTCATTGTGATGCCCACTAAGATGCCCACTAATCTTCATATATTGACTCTCTTTAGAGTATATCCTATTCAAACATCATGAGAATAGATAATTTTCTTGTTGGTAAAATTTAGGTTGCAGGTATAATGCCCTGAGGGAATGCTTATTGTGCCCATACTAATGCAGTCTCAAAGTTGTTGCTTTTTTATTCTGCTTTCATGTCAGCAACATCAATGTTGATGTATCTGTTGCTTCAGGTGTCAGTCTGAGCAAGTTGATTACTGCTAGATCCACCCACAGACAATCAAAGAAGTCAGTTAGTTTCATGATTCCACTTTCATGAGCAACTGTCATTGATCTTTTTTGGTAATTTCTATTTCTCTGTCCTTTGCCTACTTAGAACCTTTAGCCAGAAAGCTGAAGTTTTAGTTGTCTTATCTCCCTGCAAGATTTGGCCTAGGGTAAGGCAAATGATACACATTTATGAAATTTAGGAATATATCAATACATTTAATGATCAGGATGAGTAACACTTTAACATGACATGTGAAGCTCATACTCCTGTCTAAACTGATGAAAGAAAAAATAATATAATTGATAACTTGTGGTTTCCTGCCAAGAGTTCTTTTTTTCATGTTGTTTTGGGAAAATCATGAGAGTGGGGCTTTTTCTTAAGTGTTTCATATTTGCTAACATTAACCATATTACTTTTCTTATGTATGAACAATAAATCATGCATCTTGATGAAAATCATTGTTTTAAGTAAAGTAGGTCTAGCTTAGTGACATTATGTCCTTATTTTTTTCAGACCCACTAAGAGAAAGACTGAGAACCGTGTTCTAATGCACTGTTTGGGGAAGTTTGTATAGAACACTTGCTTATTGCTTCTGGGTCTACAACTGTTTTGTTTCTTGAATATGTCTGGTTTTAGGCAGGAGGTTATAACAGTATAGAATGTATATAAATATTGCTTATCATTTTAATATGGTTTAAGACTAAGGACTGTGTATAAAAACTGTCCAATGCAGTGCTTCTAAATCTTCCTCTTTAATATAGTTCCTTGTGTTGTGGTGACCCTCAGCCATAAAATTATTTCATTGCTACTTCATAATTGTAATTTTGCTGTTGTTATGAATCATAATATAAATATCTGATATTCAGAATATCGGATATGTGATCCTGTGAAAGAGTCAGTTGACTCAAAAGGGGTTGTGACCCACAGGTTGAGAACCCCTAGTTTAATGCTTTAAACTAAAGAATATTTTGATTGTATCCACTGTCACAAAAGTATTACCTACATTTTGGCTCAAAAAATGCTTTCTACAAAATTCTGGAAAACCCTAAAATATCTATAACTTCTTTTCCACCTTATCACCTCCTCTGCCTTCAGCTTGTCATTATTCCTGTGCCTTATTTCCATCCTCAGAAAAAAAAAACACCAATTTTGCACTTTCTTTTGCCTGTCACTTTACTAGATACTACAGGTGATATGAAAAATAGACAAGACAAAGGCTGTACAGCTCAGAGTACTGGAATTTACTTGAGGAATCAGTCATAATCACATGGAAGAATTAAAATGATCTTAGAACAATATGTAAATATCTCAAATTCTGGAATCTTCTAGAATATGTTGATTTCTTTATAACTAGTCAACAAGACTCAGACTTCTCCTTTTAGCATGAGATTACTCTATTCCACTAAAGCAACATATATCCTAGTTCAATGTTTTTTAATGTCTGTATTAAAGAGCTTTTATTTACATGCTTATGGTATGTGTGTCTTAAATATTCCAAACTAAGCTATTCCTTTAGCAAACTACATATGTTTCAATCCTCTAGAGAATAATTTCTGCTTCCAATGGCTGTTACATGCTCAATGATACTTGCTTATTATTTCATATACTCTGAGACATGGCTCAGGCACTCTGAGCACTTTGCAAATCCTTCATGTGAAGCTTTCGTACTGTCCTCTAGCTTCATCTCAATTGACAATCCTGAAACTCAGGTCTGCAGACCCAGACAGCTACTGTCTGTCTTCACTAATTAATGAGAAAGAGCTGACATATATCCACCTGGGGATTATCAGTCTCCCAAGCACACTTGCTGGCTTCCCTAGTCACTATGCTTGGGGATTATCCTCCAGTCATATCATTCAAAAGTAGAGTGAGGACTCCTGAATGCTAACCTATGTCATGACTGACTTGAAATGCTCCAGGGATACCTAGAGGCAGATGTACAAGCAAGGGATAATGAGCCTAAGGCAGCCTCAGGGGATTAACTCAGTATACCAGTAGGGGTCTCCATCCCCAGATACATAGGGCTTCCCAGAGACACAATTAATTTAAGGGGTATTATGGTGAAGTTGGCCGATACACAGGAATTATGTTCCCAGATTACTAAGTGAAAGGGTAAAGGGCTTTCTGCCATGTATGTATAAATATGAGAAAATTTATAACTAATGAGATCTATTTTTGCCTTTCCCTTGAAAATCTATGGCTTGTGATTTGTTAGAAATGACTTTTATTTATTTAAAAGAGAAATTAGTTTATGTCAATATTTGAGCATAGTTGTGATAAAATGCTTTTAAAATTTCAGGACCTGGACTGGCCTTTCAATCTGTATAAAGAGAGTGATCTGTTATTTACCATCAAATCCTCACTCCTTCCTCTCAAGTATGGGTTACAGACAACTTAGTTTCTAGGGACCACATCTCCATTTTAATAAGTCGAGAATATAATAAGTTGAGAATAAAAGCCTAGTTGCTTGTCACAGTTATCAACAGGATCTGAGAGTCTGAGCTCTCAGGTGTCAAAGCAGGGTTGCATGTAAGCAACCTACCAACCATACACATATGCTCCGAGCTGCAGAGGGAAGGCAGAGAACCCAGAGTGTTTCAGGAGGAGAAGCAATTCTCAGAAAACTCTTATTTCTTTTTTCCATTATCTACATGCAGCTTCTATTGTTCTTACAAGGGAACTCAGAAATTCATTTATTTCACATTTATCCAACAGCTGAATATTTCCTCAGCTTTACTGAGTAGTGTGTGCTGCCAAGGAGTCTTATCACAACATCACCAACTGATAAACTCTTATGTTAGTCATTCATTTAATACATCTTTAGTTAATAGCATTTTATGTGTCACATTCTAGACACTGAATTATGAAATGTCTGTTCTTTATACTCAAAACATTCTTAATCCTATGAAGAATGTTGTAAAATCAACCATTTTAATCTGATAAGAAGTGCATCATGACAGAGGCATCATTCAATGGTGACAATATAAATAAGAGACCAAAGATTAGAGGGCAAGAAGCAAGGTCATTCAGGCAGAGAAGCACATGTACAAGGAAAAAGAAAATTTATGAGTGCCAGGGACATGTTCACCTCATAACTGTAAATGGGCAGGGCAGAGAGTGGGACAGAAAATTCAGCACAGAAGAGGTAATTCAGCCAGATGCCATACAATAGAATATAATTTGTTATTAGTCTATAAAGCAAAAATAACCAATAACAAACAACATATTAGAACACAGGGAAATTTGCAAAAGAGGAATTAAAAAGTCTATGTGGAGTTTTTAGTAGTTTTAGGAGGACTATTGTCCTCTAAGGAACAATGACATGAAGGCAAACAGAGAAAGACCCACAAAGGGCTTTGATAAAGTCTGCTTTGTTTGTTTATTATTTATTTATTTGGAAGAAAGCTAGGCAAATTGGCACAAAACAAGATTTGAAAAAGCTGGCACCGAGCAAAGATGTACCAAATAACTTAAAATTAATAATTACTTTATCTTTGTCACATTCAAGTATACTCAATTTTCCAACTGTGTATCTTGGCAAGTATCCTGGGGTAAGTGTTATGCCCTCACCAATTTAGTATCCTGACATCTTAATCTCTACTACTTTGGGAAGTAACCATACTGTGGATAGGATTTTTAAAATGGTAATTGAGTTAAAATAAGAATAGAATTTGTTCTAATCTAATGTGATGGGTATCTAGATACAAAATATTGTTGGTTTGTATAAGAAGTATTTCTCCAAAAGACTCAACTCTCAAAGTCTGTTTCTCAAATGGTAGCACTATTTTGGAAGGTCTGGAAACCTTGAGAGGTAGATCTAGCTGGAGGAAGTAGTCACTTAGGGTACATTTTAAGACAACATGTCTTCAAGACAGTATGTCTTTTACCGTTCTCTCCCTTCTATTCCCTTCCTTTTCTCTTCCCTTTTTCTCTCATCTTTTCTCCTGTCTGTCTGTTCCTCCTCTCCCTCCCTCTATTATCTTTCTTTCTCTCTTCCTTCCTTCCTTCCTTCCTTTCTTTCTTTCTTTCTTTCTTTCTTTCTTTCTTTCTTTCTTTCTTTCTTTCTTTCTTTCTTTCTCTCTTGTTTTCTTTCTTGCTTTCTTCCTTTCTGTCTTTCTTACTTTCTTCCTTTTTGCCTGCCCTCCTTCCTCTCCTCCATCCTTTCCTTCCTCTCTTCCTTCCTCTCTGCTTTCTGGCTACAACAAAGTGACCAACATTATTATGATGCTTTCAGTAGATCAGTGGAAGCATGCCTACCAAAAACCTTTGAATCCTTCATCCAAAACAAATCTTTTCTCCTCTAAAGCTGTTACCTTAGGTATTTTATCACAGCAATTAAAGTCTGAATAAAGCAGACTTATCCAGAAGGAAGCAAATGTGGAGATGCAGGGAGAAGTCTTAAAGAAGAGGAGCTGTAGAGTTTGTTGATTCTCTGCTCTGAATTTCAGCATGCAAAGCTGTGAGTAAATTTCTGTTGTTTCAGACTAGTAGCAGAATCAGTGATACACTGAGTAAAAAATAGAGTACAGATTTTGGAATATCTCTTTTGGGTCTGTAAACAGCAATTATCTAAGAATCTTTGAGGTTTAGTCAGTCCATAATAACCAGGATGCTCCAGACCACAAAACAATGTAAGAATCAGCGCTGATAATGAGCACGAGAGTCTTTTTGCTGCCTTGTTTGTTTTCCTACATTACAATGAAGTTGTATAGTTGAAGTTGAATAGTGCAGGACTGATCCTGCACTATTAGATCATTCTTCATCAATTGTAGTAAAAACTATTCCTCGTCTGAGTTCTACTTCTACCAGCATTCTCTTCATTTGAAGATGCTTGTGTTTGGGGTTCCAAAGTCATAGTTCTTTAGTTTACACTTTTTATTACTTATTCTCTTATAATTTTATACCTATGAAATGCTATGACCAAAGTCCCTACTAATTATCTTTTCTTATTGCCTACCCTCCTACCAAATTCCTTCTTTCTAAATCTCCTTCCTACTTTCATGGTTCGTGTGTGTGTGTGTGTGTGTGTGTGTGTGTGTGTGTGTGTGTGTATGTGTACATGTATTCCACTGCATTAATTAAGGTTCCTGTGCAAGCACTGCTGGGAAGTTACATGCTTGAGTGAGGGCAGTCACATTTTGGACAGCCATTGTATATAACTTTTTTCAAGGCTTATGCCCCTTCTCATTTTCATATAGGCTTTGTTTTTGAGCACAGGCTGCAAGTAAGACACCTCCTATTCTTCAGATTCCTTTACTTCAAATAGTTTGTAATCAGTAAGTTTTTGTAGGACCTATCAACTCATGACTATAACTTGGGGAAAAAGGAGCTAGGAATCTAACCCTCTGATTCTCCTCTTATGCTTATATACGGCACTATTGCCTGTTAGAGTTATATTTGCCCATGGAATTTTTTTAAGTAAGTCTCTGGAGAACAAAGAATCTGATTTATGGTGCATTGCCCCTCCATTTTAACAATGAAACTACTTTTCAAAATGGCAAGTCTAGCATAAATTCCATTCGGCCTAGTCATGTAAAAAGGAGGAATGATGAAATTTTCATGTGAGCTCTAAATTGCTTCCAACATTATATTAAAAAATACTGTCCATTTTCTCACAGTAGTCCCTAAAGGACACAATCTAAAATTTTCCTCAACTTGGTTCCAAATAAAGCGAAAAGGAATACATAGAGAAGTTTTTATTTTTCCCCATCTCAGTTAAAATATTTTTATTTATTATATGCTTTTTGTTAATCTCACTAGGCAAAAATAAGACCATTACCATAATTTTGGAGCCAAATTTGAAGCAAACTTTATTAAATACTGGCCAGGACCATGGATACTGGCCAGTCCATACCTGGGATTCTAAGAGTATGATACCAAATTTTATTAGTCAGAGGTGTAGAAAAGCAAAACCCACAAGGCCACATACTTCCCACTCTTGTTCAATGAGGGGCAACCATACATCCTAATATATTTCCTATATCCCTCCTGCCTATATATGAACAAACACATCAGTTTTGATGTGTAGTTGGGCAATCAAGCTTGTTTACAGATAGGAAAAAATATGTCTCGTTATCTTATAATCACCACAGCCCTCAGCATTCCAGGAATTTATTTGATAAGTGGGGCTTACAGGTTATATGCTTTTGTTTTATATATCTCTTAATCACAGTAGTTTACACTTAAACATAACTTTAGCCACCACACTTTCAAGTATGATTGAAAATTACTTCTTTAATTACCATTGCTTGTTGTTTTGTTTGTTTGATTATCAACTCTATAGAATAGCTAAGGCCTTCCTTTTTCATCTTAACAGCTAAATAGTAGAACAGAGTAGCTGCATAAAGCTAGCAAGTAAGTAAATAAATAAACAGATAAATAATAAATAAATAAATAAATAAATAAATAAATAAATGGAGTGGATTTTAGAAAGTATTGCATATTTCAATATGGAACATGTCAAATATACCTGTAAAGTTTCCCATTGGAAAGACAGCAAGATAAAACAAAACCCACAAATTATTTGGTCATGAAATGGTCTCTCTGAAATAAATAAAAGAAGAGCACAGAATTTCAGATTTGATAGATAAAGACTTGGTGATTATGTTTGTTTGGTTGAAAGGCCTAAAAAAACAAAAAGGATAATTTTAAGATGTTTAATTTGGAAAATAGTAAACACTGTTGACACTTAAAATAAAACAATAAGTTAAGACTTTCTGGTAGTGTGTATTAGCCACTGAGACTGTGCAATAAAATAACTCCTATTTAAGGGAAAGTTATATCTTATTCTTATATATAAAGAAGAGTTAATGAAATAAGAAATAAGCCCAAGTGGGATGTTTCTTTGCAAAAAAAGCTGTCAATCTGGTGACTCCAGCTCCAACACAGTGCTTTAACCAGGCTAGATTTATCTCTAGATGTTAGGTAAAACTCTCATTGGTACAGGGAGTAAGGAGAGGAAGAGAGAAGATGATAAATAGATAGATCATAGATAGAGAGAGAGAAAGATAGAGAAATAGACAGACAGACAGATAGACAGACACATAGGTATAGATAATAAGGCTGTGAAGCCCCAACCAGAGGCAGGATACAACATGCTCATAGAGTTTGGCCAAAGGTTGGTTACCCATAAGTTCTTAAATGACAAGACCAGATGAACAAGAGGGAAATTATTCCTAGAAATGTTGCCAAATACCCAGGACTAGTGAAGCCATGAATCTTGTAGAAGAACCAATAAACATCATTTTATTAAATCAGCACAATTTCTAACTACATTCTAAATGTTTGTCTTTAATCAGCAGTTAAGTTCAGACTTTACCCCATCATGAACAAAATTTCTCTTTGCAACAGATAGAAGCCATTACAGAAAACCACTACCAAGAAAATACAGTTATGGAACCCAGTCTCTATGTGTTCTCTATCTGTAGATGTAGATGTCTTTCAAATCTACAGCCTGTGTATTCACTGACTGTTGTTGCATGCATATGTTGAATGCTTTACAAAAGCATTCCTGCACTTAAGGCTCAGGCTATTGCAAAAGAGGGTGGAAGACTGTAAGATAGAGATCATCCTGAAGTTTGTTTTGAGACTATGTTCCCTAGTAGTGTCAGAAGCTATATCCACAAAATTTAAGCAGCATGACTGCTTAAACTTGGGCTGATCAAGAACAAAAACAATAAATATTCCAAAGTGGGTGAGGGAAAGACTACTATGCTTCAACTTTACACAAAGAACTAAAAGGAAAGAAAGCCAAGAGTAGGAGGAACAGTCTTTCCCAGGAAAGAGCATACCAATAGGTTAATCAGTTCTAAAATACCAAATGGTCGTCCCTGAAAATGTTATCTTAAAGTAACATGCAAATTGAGCAGGTTATATTCACGCATATATGTACACATGCAACAACAATCAGTGAGAACAGAGGCCCATGAACTGAAAGACACCAAAGAGGTTTTTATAGGAGGGCTTAGCATGGACAAAAGGTAGGAGAAAATATTAAAAATAAAAATAAAAAATAGGAAAATGTTTTTGATATTTAAAAAACAATAACAAAATAGGTAGAACGATCATCAAAACACTAAAGACAAATTTGCAAGTTGCAGGCCGTACTCAGACAAAAGAGTGCTGGAAAGTGGTCTTTGAATGCAGAAATCCCTCCAACTCCGAATAAAACAAAGATTTTCGTTTGAATTACCTTCTTTAGAAGTGGTACACTTGAATGAGTTTTTGAAATAGAAGAAAAGTCTAAAAGAGGGTAGCTGACTTCCTGAAGTATGGTGCTGCAGCACAAAGCCATGGGCGTGCTGTTTTCCTTGTTTTAGGCTTAGTTTGAGTTGTCCTGTATCTATCTCCTTGTCTGAAAGAAAATGTTTTTTATACTTGGAAAGGGTTGGTAGGGCACTATAGCTACAGTGCAAACGCAGAAGCTATCCATAAAGGTATGTGCGCCCCCTTGTGGCTTCTTCACCAGTCGAGTAGACATGACTATGAACTCAACAATGCTCATTAGAAAGGAAAATGAATCTCTAGCTGGGCACAAGCAGTTATGCTCCAACCTCTGTTCTCATATAAGCATACTAATAAGAATGCATTTCTTTGCAATGTTAGCAATGGTGCTTTATACCAGAGCATTAACTAATTCCATTGTATCCTGCTCCCAACACTGTTACTTCTTTAGGCAAATCTCTCACTATTTTTTTAATCAAATGCAAGACATTACTGCAACTCTATTGAAACAGGTTGCCTAATTTCAACATTACACATGATACAACTTCATTATAGTTAATGTAGACACTAAGAGTGCACAGTCAGAAATAGTGGTCTTTAAACATCTCTATGTTTATGCATTTTTCACTGATGTCCAGTTAAACAACATGAGTTAGGAAGGCAACAAAAGAATGTCGTTTTTGACACTGATACGTAGTTATGTTAGCAGACAAATGGAGAGAAATAATTCAGCTTCCCTTAAAAGCCTAAGCTCATAGAGAAGTCTGAAGCTTTTTTTGTTGTAGTACTATGCAGGGGGTCAGATGAAGGCCCCGTGGTGAAGCTAATGTGTGCAATCTTATAGCAGAAAATAAAATTCTCAAATAGAGTTAATGTTGTAGCCAGATTTCGTAGCTGGCAAACATTGTAAAGAAATGCAAGCTAGTATGCAGCTCCATGATTGGATTATAAGGCTCATTTGTTATTGATTTCTAATTTGATTTGATAGTCATTTTTTCAATTTCAGCATTCCCTGACTATCATGTCTGTTAGTGTTTTGTCTAAGCTCCGCCCCACAATTACCTTGCAACAACCAGGTATGCTCTGCCCACAGTTACCAGGCAACACCAGGTATGCCCGACTCAATATAAAAGAAGCTGCTTTCGCCCCTCCCCGCTTGCCTCGCTTTTACTCTTGCCTTCCTGCTCCTGCTCTCTGCCCATTCCCTTCCTCCACCCCTCCTCATGTGCCAATGGCCAGCTCCCTACTCCTCTACTTCTCTATTCTCTTTCTTTCTCTCTCTGCCTTTCTCTGCCTCTATTACCCTCTCAACTCCTCTCCCCATGCGCTGAATAAACTATTCTATACTATACTGTCAAGTGGCTGGCCCCTTAAGGGGAAGGAATGCCTCAACAGGGGCCCACAGAGGCACCCCTTTCCCCCACACATGACTATACCTCCACCAAGCATATCCCCTCCTCTGTATCTTTTTATAAACATATCAATGTCTGCATTACTTTCTTCAGATTGTCAAATTTGACTGTCTTCATTCTCACAGAAACTGTTCTTCACGTTTTATTGCTCAGTGTAATAACATTGCCAGTGCTACCCTGAAGTTAAACCTCTCTTGTTCTGCTTTGATTAGGGGCAGAGGAGTATCTGCATCCTCTCCTCCTACCTGTACCCTAGTTGAGATACACAGAAAAGGACCAATGCTAAGTCTGGCTGTGCCATGGTATGGATGGAATGACATGGTTCTTGCCACTGGAACAGAGCCAGCAGGGCGTGGTCCTCCACGAGTGTTGACAGTTGTTGTGGCCCAAAGGATTTTCTGTATAATAGCATACATATTTTCACATTCTGCCTTCAAAGAATGTCCTCTCTGTCAAGGTAATGACTCCATGATAATCAGAGATACCATGAGTTCGGGAATAAAGGATTTATCGGCAAAATAGTAAGCTATCTAGAGAGTTTTTAGCATTGCAGAAAAATCTGTCTCACAGAGAGAGTTGTCCGGAGGTCTCCAGAGAAAGGAGAACATGAAGACAGCAGTCTGGAAAGCTATCTCTAGTGATGGGCCATCAGCTTGTAACCCACGATTAGACTGCAAGGCATTTGTTTCACTGCTCCCAGATACCCCTTCACTCCAGAATCCCTCTCTAAGCCAAGGCTGGTCCTTGGCAGACCAACAAGAAGAAAGATTGAGGAAGGATCCTCACTAAACCCACACAGTTTATGAATTCAGCTATGAATCAGTTTTTGGCAGAACTCAGGTAAGAATGGTAAACGAATTTGAGGATACCTATCACCACCCACAGAGCCCATTCCAACCAAGTATGTTGTTAAGGGGATAATGGAAGACACTCTGGAGTTGGTCCTGACTTCCAATTTCAACACCTCTGAACTGACTGACTTTGAAATGAATCAGAACCTCACTAAATTACTGACACGTATATTATCATATTGTTGTATGGTAAAATGAGTAACAGACTTTGTTTACATTTTTTGCAACTTAACGATATTTATAATTATAAGTGTTGTAAGTGAGGACCTAGTTCAGTTTGCATCCTAAATTTTTGAACTTATTGATTGCATCAATCTGTGGATCTTTTCTCATCTCCTTGACTCTTGCTTTCCACCTCTGTTTGTATGTGTTCATTTGTGGTCTATGGACTTGTGTATGCCTCTAAATTCCTTCAGGTGTCCTCTGCAACTTCTATTATCCCCACATTTTTGACACTGAAAATCGAGATGGAGAGAGAATATTACATGTGTCTTCTGTCTCCCACTTAATAACAAAGCAACAAAAGGATCTATTCATATCACTTTTAAGATGATTTCTTTTACTATTGCTATTGTTTTAACTCTAGTATGAGTAATGTAGGAATATGCATAGGACATTGTCATAGGTACTTTTCCCATATTACTGATTTCTATCTCCATAACTCTGATTTCAAACAATATTTTATTGCATGAATTAAAAAAGAAATAACACTTCTGTGCCAGCCCATGGTTCCTGCAGGCCAAGGGTAATACATAAAGCCCCCAGATTAAACCATATGCTTCTTCAGGATGGGACTTCCTGGAGAAGAGAATCAGCTCTCTGCAGCTCTCTGTAGCTCTCTTTGCATCTGATCAGCCTCCTTACCTGCTGCTGTGTCCCTCTTTGACTGGTTTCATTGTCTCACCATAGCTCATCTGCTCTTAGTCTTGCACTGCAGTCATTCAGATAAACCCCCTAGTTTCCAAGTTTTGAATCAGGCAGAACACACCTCTTTCCAGACTGTCCATCATTCTCAGTTGGATCCTTTTCTTTTGTTTAGGCCACTCTAATGCTGAAACACAATAGAAACAAAAAATAACCATGAATCTACATCCTTTACTATTATCAGTGGAAACTAAAACAACATATGCTTTTGTTCTGTTGGACACACTCTTGCTCTATATCACATAAATTAATGAGCAGAAAAAAAAATAAAGAATACCTTCCTTATCCTTGCTTTAGTCACATAAACACAGACAGGCAACATCAATGCTCTTGTTTCTTAGCCCAAATTTTCTACCACTGTTTCTAATTGATACTTTTCTAAGGTTTCTCAGATTAGATAGCAAGTTAATATGTTCTGATTTATTTTTGGTAGCAAATGAAAGCTTACTACCTATTGGTTTTCTGAGGTGAAAGAACTGAAAACACATCAGTAGCCTTGTATAAGCAGCTTGGGAGAGCAGGCACCTTGTTTTACAAAGAGGAAATGAAGGTCATATATGCTTTGGGATATATGTATTTGGAGAGTTCACACCCAACCTTTTTTGTGATGTGAGCTCTTGTAGATTTAGTCCTTTGAAGTTATTTTAAAGTTGTATATCAAATATTCCCTGTGGAATTAAAAGAGACCAGGTCCTTCCAATAGCTTAGAGAATTATTACCAAATTAGAAATACCCACTAGAGCGCTGAGAAAGGATGGGAAGTAAAATGGAAAAGACTAAATATAACTGAGAAATAATCTTCTTACATCTGTACAAAGAGCTTACACAGCTGTCACATCTGGCTCATTTTAATGTTTGTGACAGAAACTATCTACAAGGCAAAGGCAAAGGCTACTTTGGTGGTGTACAGGAATGTGCAAATTCTTCTTTATTCCAGTATTCCCACAGAATGCATGCATCTATACACAAATACAATCACTCACACACTCAGTCATGCACTCATTCATTTACTCACTCAAAATACCTGCTTCCGTGCATACTACCTGTCTCTTGAAAACCTTTGAACAAAAATTATGTCATGCAAACCCATCATGCTTAGTTTCCTCTACATTCCTATTTCTTGTAGTCCATATCCCCTAATGCAGATATTGAAAATGACTTAATCAGAGAGCTCACCTAAGGATCTGAGACACACAGAAGTCTCTTTTATTCATCTGTTTGAGTAGAGGAATGTGGCTTCTCTATCTCCCTACTGCTGCAACCCTTTAATACAATGACCCCCAACCACAAAATTACTTTCATTGCTACTTCATAGTGGTAATTTTGATACTGCTAGAAATTATAATACAAGTATCTCATATGAAGGATATCTGATATGTGACACCTATAAAAGAGTCATTTGACCCCAAAAGCAGTCATAGTCCACAACTTGGTAACCATTGTCCTAGGGGATCATCAGCCTTAAAAATCATGAAATCACCATATAAAGAATTCTAGCCAGGCAGTGGTGGCACACACCTTTAATCCTAGCACTTGGGAGGCAAAGGTAGACAGATTTCTGAGTTTGAGGCCAGCCTGGTCTTCAGAGTGAGTTCCAGGACAGCCAGGGCTATACAGAGAAACCCTGTCTGGAAAAACTGGAAAAAAAAATAAAAAGAATTTCTATCTGTCTATGCAGTACCACTTCATGGAAATCTAATGAGGCCCAGGCAAGAGAAGTGATTGGGCATATATTTGGACCCCTCTGTTTCTGAATATTAATTATCCATCAAAAGGTTTATGTGTTGAAAGCTTGGTTCTACTCATGGTCGCTAATTATTGAACCTGATTGGATCTTAAGAACTCTCTAATTAATCCATTTATATAATAATAATGGAATAAAGTACTCTGAAAATTGTCTCACAATTGTTTTTGACAATGACAACCTTTATTGACAACTGGATGGAATTTAGAAACATCATGGAAACATACCTCTAAGTGTATTCTTGAGAGAGTTTCCAGAAAGGTTTAAATGAGGAGAGAAGACCCACCTAGTTTTGAGCAGCAGCTTCCATACAGTTGGAATTCTTGACTGAATAAAAAGTCAAAAAGTGAGCAAAATACTGTAACCCTCCTGCTTGACCCTTCCTGCCTCTCATAACCACACCTCTCTGCCCACCTCCTGCTATTTGCCACGCCTCATTCCTGGTTCCAGTTACATCGGAAGTCCCACCTCCACAGAGACAAAAAGAAGTCACTGATTGGGCTGGCATGCTGACGAACTTGTGGGAAGGGTTTTACGTCTCCTATTCTATCTGTTGGCTTGTGACAAACAGGGCATTAAATGGAAGATGACTGGGTGATCACAGCTCCCGTTGTCTAATTTTTGAGATCCTCCCACGTGGGTAAGATTAATCATGGCTAGCCTAACTTTTCCTGACTCCATATTCCAGAATAACCCTTCCCTAACGTTGCTGCTGGGTGGCAACAAAATACTAGTAGTGTTTATCTCCTGTGCGTCCTGCCTGATGATATGATGTGTTGTCTCATACTTTCACTGTGAGTCTTAAATATCCTTTGTCCTTAAGTTTGGTTTGTCATAGAAACAAGAAAAGTAACTAAAAAAGAAATTTGGTACTCTGGGGCAGGTTTGTTTCTGAAAAACTGAAGCACTAGAGTATATTTCTACCTGAAACAGGTATTTCTAGTAGGATATCTGGAGAGCAGAATTTCTAGATAAAATGCAAACTGTGAGGAGTCAGAGAATAAAACAAGGTTCCATGAAGAACTGGGATAAAGGATCTTTATCTCATATTTGGGCTAGAATCTGTACTGTGCCCATCTCCTGAAAAATCTCAGTGAGCTGAATTAAAAAGTAATAATAACTTTGTTAAAGGAAATTTTAGTACAGCATAGCATTCAGGGTATATGACAGGGCTGCCCTCATTGTTCGTATTTAGCGAGAAGGAGTAGAAAGAGGAAAAATTGTTCATCTTGGCAATAAACAAACATGTGAAGTGGCAACTGCCTCTGTAAATCTCAAATTTTAAAGCTGTGAAATTTTATTGATAACGCCTTTTTGGAAGAAATGGTGGTATCTTACACTTAAATGAGACTAAAAGTTTGAGAAATAAAAACAGGGACCATAGCTTGTAAAATGTGGTGTTCTTTGCATCTGTTGTTCCTTGCATCCAACTCCACTAGTGTGTGGTGCATAATAGTCATGTGAAAAACATGATGTATGATGTACAAAGTCTGCATTCTGTATCCTGCACATATTCCATAAGCCTTTATCTTCTTAGGCAAGTTAAAACATGAGAAAAACAGACATTTGTATGGCCATTTCATGCTCTAACAGTGAAAACCAATATGGACTAGCATGTCAGATGATGAAGATGCCTCCTGACAAGGAGCTGACTACATTTAAAAGTAAATGCCAAGGAGATAGGATTTTGAGAAGCAAAGTGAAAAAGAAAGGCTGAGATTATAAATTGTAGAGAGAAATTCTCTTATGTAATGTATGTTAGCACCACCTGTCCATAAAAAGCTGGTTGGCTAATGTGATGAGGCAGGACATAGGAGGTGGGAGTTCTTGTAGAGAACTCTGGGATAAAGTGAGGTGTGGGAAACACCCTGAACTCTGAGGAGACAGAATGAAACTGAGAAGAGATCACCAGCCAAGCAGCACTCATAGAATTAAATGAATGGGCTAATTAAGCTACAAGGAAGTCAGGGAACAAGCCTAAGCTTATGGCCTGGGCATTTATCCATATGTAATTAAGTCTCAGAGTTGTTATTTTGAAAACTGGAAATGCTCACAGTTACAGTGTAGCCCATAGAATCCAAGCTTAGAAAAAGTCCTTAGTAAAAAGCACAAATAAACACTTCCCAGAACAATTTCCTAGCCAAGTGGGAAGCTAAATACCTTTAAGAGAGAGAACAAGCAGAGGCCTTTGAGCAGTTTAGAGTGAACCAGGAACCAAAGCCTCAAACAGGCCCCACAGATGAAAAACTTCCCAGGCTTTGCTCTCACTGAAGGGCAAACAGCAGCTCCAGCCAAGAACCAAGAACCCAAGGACAGATTGCTACACTGCACTTAAGGGGCAGAATTAGCCTCCATAGACAGACACTGGCCTGAGGAACCTGCAGATTTACTGGAGCTGCAGTGGGACTGAAAAGCCACAAACTTCTGAATTGGTAAGGTATTAAGCTTGAAAACAATAAAAGAGGAAAGAAACTAAGTGTAAAAATCTTATACGTACAAATATTTAGTTTGAAATGAAAAGAGTGAATTCTTAAGGAGCAAGTTAGAGAATAAAACTGAAAAATATTTTCTGTGCTAAAAATGGAGAAAAAAAAAGCCATAACATGATGCATCTGGATCCCAGTTTATTTTGTTTCATTTACCAGCACACAAATAGTCACTTATTTAGTAATTATTACAAGTTTATATATTCTTTTAAATGGAAACCAGAATAAAATAGATAAGGAGAGGATTGAAAGATGGGATGCAAGATCAGAGGCCACAGAACAGAGTTTAGAAGATCCTTTAAATCAGAATAAAGAATCTTCAGAAGAATCCAATTTAGAATTTATACAATAACAATAAAAATGGATTTCCAGATTAGAAAATCTACAAAGGCTTGAGGAATTAGAATGGCAATCCATAGATGGTAACCATAGAATGGCAACCCATGCAATATGTTGTATTAAGAGTACAAATTATGTTTAATGCTACCTAAAAGCAATGATAAACAATAGATGATATGTTTCATTGTGTAGAGTTTAGAGAATTTAGATGTGTAAACATATTGATACACCATACTCTTGATACATATTCAGAATTCCAATGGACTTCTTCCTTAAGTTCTGAAAAGGCTTATTCTGAGATTGCTATCTTAAAAAATGCCTTTGCAGATTGAAGCTAATGATGTTGCAACATATGTATCCATTAGAATACAACAATTACTTAGGCATGATGGCATAAAACCCTCTACAGATGTATCTTACAATATTACAGGTCAAGCAACTATGTAGAGATCTAACAGGAATTAAAAGAAAATGGTCATAGAACAGAAGGGAATATGAGATCTTCTAGAGATAGATTACATAGTGCTTCATTAACTTTAAATTTTTGAATGCTAATTAACAACAGCAACAACAACAACCAGAACACAAGCAGCTGATGAGAAACATTGGATTATGGGGGAAAAATCCTGCCAGCCTGTTTATATTAAGAATGTCCTAATCTTAGAATGGAGGGAGAAAAAAATGTTACTTTAGGGAAGAGATTTTGTTTTTGTTTCCACAGGTAAAGAAAGCTGTGGATTCCTTTTAAATTGATAAAAATCAAATTTTACGTGAGGGTACCACCTGAAGATCCTGACTGCAGATATGGAAGAAAACAAGAACAAAACAGGTAACATAAAGTACTGATCTTGCTACAGCTCTGAGTCTAAGACATGAAAACTTTATGCTAAGAATAGTCAACAGATCTTGCTGGCTACAGAATCCTGAAGATTTACCATGCCATCCTTTCAAATATCACAGATAGAAATTTATATTACAGTTTGTTTATATAATCCAAACTAAATTATAAATAAAGACTTATAAAGAATGTTTTTACCTATTAGAACAGAGAGCAGAAAATTATATTTAACTAAGTTGTACTCAGTGCATATTCCATACATATGTTATTACAAAAATGCATATTACTGGTGAGAGTTTATATATTTACAGATGCCAATGAAATCAATGTAGCCCTGACAAGATTTGTCCTCAGAGATTCTCAGATGCTGAGATGTATTTATTCCAGTATCTTGCTTGATTGTACCTTAGACTGCCTCAATGGTGCTTCCTCAAAAATTTACACCTGGGACAATTTCCAAATGGCTAGCTAGATATCCCAGCATAATAGACTCTTCCTGTCAGGACTTCAGTTAAGCCCTGCATTTTCTCAGCATGCAGAGACTGGACAACAAATGTTACAACTAATTTTCTTAATACAAACCAATATCCCATTTTCCCCACAACTCCCAAAGAAGGAAAATGACACCCCTCCCCAAACAGCAGGAAGCAGTTTTAAGAGGATGATGCCCCCATTCCCAAGAGGTGGGGAGGATTGGTTTTTTTGGTTGTTCTGTGGATGATTGATGTTTGCCATCATTAAAGGCAGGGAGGTTACAGGTTGTGATGATCTTGGACAGGGAGGATACAAAATATAAGAGGTTAGACTCAGGGATTTCTCTCTTTCTTTTTGTTCCCTCTAGCCTTCTTTTTTCTCCTATCTAGTGTTAGAGAGAAAGAGGGGAGAGAAGCAATAAATGAAAAAAGGAGTGATTTAGGAATAATAGGATAAATGAGTGCATATTGAATCTACCTTTAGACCAAAGAACATCAGCAAGACAAATACTTTTGCATTGATATGGTCTTTGTATATTGATACAGATTTTGGATTCTAGTTTTGCTAAAACATACTAAGTATATATGTTTCAACTCTTGTTTAAGCTATTGTACCTATGTAATATGAAGTTCTAGTCCTTGAAAGCTTCTATTGCAAACTTTTTAGGATAATTAAAAAATGCAAGTTAGTAGTCAGACAATCAATCTCATGCTCCTGTTAGATACCAGTCTAGTTAATTACAGTAAAATATTTTCAATGTTAAACAGTTAATAGCCAGAAACAGATAATGCTTGCCTATTCAAATATACTATAGATAGATTGTCTTCATAAACTTCAGAAACCCACAGAAAATTACATTTAAGGATGATTTTTAAACAAAAGACTTTTTTGACAATGAAATAGGCCTGCTTCTGGAAGCACCTCCATTCTCCTTCAAAACAGATGATAAACACTGAAAAAATCTCCTTATCCAGTTTGCTAGCCACTGGGAAAAAAACTGACATTGCTTCAACTGTTGACAGTATGTTCTCTGAACTAGACAGATGAGATACAGAGAAATTGATTGTCAAGCTTTGCTAAGATAGGGTAAGCAGTCATTCATATTTCCTGCTTCACAGAAAAGTCTGTCAGATATTCTGGGCCAGAAGGCTGAAGATGATGTTCCAACAACACAGACAAACTTGGCAGGGGTAGGGATGAATTCCAGGCAGCCAGGCCCTCTGTCATTTCTGTAATTTTGGAAGTTGCTTGCTCTACAGTTCCTGTATACTAAGGTAATATTTATTTCTTCTCAAGTCACTGATGGGGTTAAAGGTTAGATAGTTATAGTTTCACAATTCACCTTACATTGTTTAGGATTTAGGAAAATGTTTTAAGATCTAAGAAGATGTTTTTAGGTTGATAAAACAACTTATGATAGAAATTGACTTAGGTCCAGTAATCTGAACTCATCAAGATAGAATAATTGGTAGAATACTTTATCCAAAGTTCACAAATACTACCTTACTGGACACTGTGAATATAACTTACCTGATATCTTTCATAATTGTTATTATTGTTTATAGTTTATTATTGAAAGAGAAAAAGCATTTTACTGAACTAAGAGGGAGAAATGTAGAGAGAACCTCTAATGGAATGAATAGAAGCATCGCATGTCAATAAAACCCTGATTGATCAATGAGCTGGGGCAAGAAATAGGAAGTGAGAGAGAGAAGCTCTGGGATAAAGTAAGGTGCAGGGAGGAATTCACTGTAGACTCTGAGGAGGCAGGAACATAAAACTAAGAAGAGATAATCAGCTGTGTAGCAATTATACAATTGAATTAGTGGGTTAAGTAATTTATGAGATAGTTGGGAATAAGCCCAAGATTATAGCTGAGGCATATATTCATATATAATTAAGTTTCTGGGACTTTATTTTAGGAACTGGGGTGTGAATTGAAAAGCCCATGTTTACAGTAAATGAAAACCTTTAAATCTGTCTTCAACAAGTCACCTTCCTTTGGTACAAGTTTACTCATTTACAGTTCCCCAAATGATTATACTTTGTAGTTGTCTAATTTTAGAGTAAAATGACACAAAGGATTAAAAGATCATTGATAAAAAGGATTGATGAATCCTCAATAAAGAGTTATGGGGCCAAGGAGATGGCTCACTAAGTAAAGTGCTTGCTAAAGAACAGCATAAGAACACAATCAACAAGAGACAGGGAAATATAACACCACCAAAATGCAGCTATCCTTCTACAACAAGCCCTGGATATTGTAACACAGCTGCATCACAAGAATATAACCTTAAATTCAATTTTATAAAGATGATAGAACCTTTAAGTAGAAATGAATAAATACCTTAAAGAAATACAGGAAAATATACCCACACATGTGAAGGAAATGCATAAAACTGTCTAAGACCTGAAAATGAAAATAGAAAAAATGAAGAAAACATAAACTGAGGCAATCCTGGAGACGGAAAAACCTAGGAAAGAACAGGAAATACAGACACAAGCTTCACCAACAGAATATAAGAGATAGAAAAGAGAATCTTAGGCATAGAAGATGCAATATAAGAAAATAATATATCTGTCATAGAAAGTTCAAAATCTAAAAGGTTCATGACACAAAACATATAGAAAATTTGGAACACTAGGAAAATATCAAACTTAAGAATAATAGGAAAAGAAAAAGGAAAATATGTCCAGCTCAAAGACCAAGGAAATATCTCGAACATAATCAGATAAGAAAATTCTCCTAACCTAAAGAAAGAGATGCTTATAAATGTAGAAGCATGCAGAACACCAAATAAATTAGACCAGAAAAGAAAATCTTTCTGCCACATAATTAAAACACTAGATGTACAGAATAAAGAATACTGAAAGTAGCAAGCAGAAAAGGCCAAATACCATATAATGAAAGTCCTATGAGAATTACACCTGACTTCTTAACAAAGACTCTAAAATGGAGAAGAGCCTGGGTCTTGACCATCCTAAGAGACTGCAGATGTCAACTTAGACTACTATACCTAGCAAAACCTTGCATTTCCATCAATGGAGAAAACAAGGTGTTCCATGACCAAACCAAATTTAAACAATATCTTTCAACTAATCCAGTGCTACAGAAGATAATAGAAGGAAAAGTCTAACTCAATAAGAAAAACTACACCCAAAGAACCCCACAAGAAATAAATAACTTCACAAGAGTAAAGTCAAATAGAAGAGAATCACACACACACACACACACACACACACACACACCACACACACACACACATGCACACCATCCAAATCAAAATATAGGAATTACCAATATTGATCATTAATATTTCTCAACATCAATGGACTCAATTCACCAATAAAAAGATACAGGCTAACAGTGGATGCATGAACAGGATCCATTATTCAGCCATATACAAGAAACACACCTCACCAACAAATTTAGACATTACCTCAGAGTAAAGGACTGGAAGAACCTTTTCCAAACAAATAGATACAAGGAACAAGCAGGAGTAGCCATTCTAATATGAATAAAATAGAATTTCAAAGAAAAGTAATAAAAAAAGATAGAGAAGGACACATTAAAGAAAAAAAATCCATCAAGATGACCTCTCAGTTCAGAACACCTATGCCCCAAATAAAGGGCACCCATTTGAAAAGAAATATTAATAAAGATTAATTCATATATCTAACCACATATTAATAAGTACAGGCCTTAACACCCCATTCTCGCCAACAAACACAGAAACTAAACGAAGCATAATAAATATAACAGAGGTTATAAATCAAATGTGTCTAAAAATATATTTGTAGAATACTCTACCCAAAGAGAAAATAATATATATTCTCAGCATCTCAGGGAACCTTCTAAAATACTGACCATATACTCAGCAAGAAAAGAAAATCTTAAGCTGGGTGGTGGTAGCACACACCTTTAATCCCAGCACTTGGGAGGCAGAGGCAGGTGAATTTCTGAGTTTGAGGCCAGCCTGGTCTACAGAGTGAGTTCCAGGACAGCCAGAGATATACAGAGAAACCCTGTCTCAAAAAAAAAAAAAAAAAAAAACCCTCAATAGTTACAAAAAATTGATTGAAATAACCCCTGGCATCTAATCCTATCAATAACCATTCTCTGTCACTATTAATGATACTCTATTATGCTTGCAGACATGAGCCTAGCATAACTGTCTTCTGAGAGGCTCCATCCAACAGCTCTCCAGAAGAGACCCACAAAAACAAAACAAAACAAAAAAACAAAACAAAACCAAAAACAAAACAAAACAAAACATTAGATGGAAGTCTTGTGGAAGAGTTAGGGGAAGAATTTAGGAATGTGAAAGGAATAAGAGCTCAATAAGAAAATCAACAGTGTCAACTAACCTGGACTCTTGGGGATCCCAGAGATTGAACCACCAACAAAAGTGCATCCAAGTGCTGGACCAAGGTCCCACAAACATACACAGGAGAAATGTAGCTTAGTCTTCATGTATGTATCCTGATAACTGGAGCGGGAGCTTACCCTGGCACTGTTGCCTACCTGTGGATCCTGTTCCTCTAACTGGGCTGTCTTGACTGGCCTCAGTGGCATAAGATGTACCTAGTCCTAGACTGACTTGAGGTGTCAGGGTGGGTTGGTATCCAGACGGGAACCTCACACTTCTCAGATAAAGTGGAGGGGGCTGCGGGGCAGGAGTGCAAACAAGATGTAAAGTTAATAAATAAAAAAAATAATAAAATCCCTCCCCAATGATATAAGATTTGGAGAGTAATAGATAAGGATACCCAAAATCAACTTGGACTTCACATACATTCACTCACATGCTCATGAAATCATGTGCTCATATGTGCACCTAAATCCACATGCATATTTGCATACTTGCATATACAAAACATAAACACAAACACACACACAAATTATTCCTTGACTGCAAAACCATTTTTTCTTAATAATTCTCTTTAACTTAGAAACTGAATGAATCCATCATTTTGTAGTTACCAATATAGTTACATTTGTATCTCATTATGTTATTGGTGATTCTGACTTTTATGAGAAAAGTGTTCATCATAATTCAATAATTACCATTTTAATTATTGTAATATTTTGAACAAAGGTACTTTTTACTATCACTATGATCTGACAATGAGAGCACTGTCAATTATGTGCTAGATAATCTCTAGCATAAAGTTGCTGTATACTGTATGCATAAAAAAAATTGGCAAAAACGCTCTA
>NW_022196904.1:77484848-77502552 GCF_008632895.1 Mastomys coucha
GGGCTGGCAGAGTTCCTGTGTGCCTAGTCCTGTTGGTCCCAGTTACTCCAGGCGTTGGGACAGATGTCTTGTCCTCCTCACCTCTGATTCTGGGCATGTTAGAGCCCTCTTTGATCATTGTTGATAGAGGTGTATTAACTTTAATAGTTGGCTTTCTTTTATGCTTATGTCTTAGTTGTTTTTCTTATATATTCTTAATTTCTCATAGAATGTTTACATCTAATTAACAGTTCACAAAATTGTGGGTTGCTCTATAATTTCACTTACTGTGGATGTTTCTGCAAGCATCACAACCCATAGTGAAATTATCTGTGTGATGGAATAAGGAAATTTGGTTCACCATAATTTAATTAGCCAGTGCTGCTTCAAATTTCTGGGGTTAAGTCAGTTTATTTTAGACATTTTTAAGTACAGTATATTTTTGGGAAAAAAGTTTCTATGTAATAAATACCTGGGCTCAATAAAGCTTTAAGCAGGACTGCATGAAAAGATTTTCAAAATACATGTGACTCTATAGTGGAGATGGGTTTTATAGTATAATTGACTTGGATCTGTTGTGGTCTCTGGCAGAGATAGCATGGAGATCATAAGGCTATGACGTACATGTGACATCTCCACTAAGAATGGGTTCAATTGACTACACAACAAAACTAAAGATAATGGTCTAGGGAGGGAGAGTCTGGGATAAACATTTTGGGGGGTTGGGGTGACACCTGACTCTACAAATAGGAAAGGTTACCAGGTTATTAACAACATCCTCTACCAGCCTTTGGTGGAAAATAGGTACACTTTTTCTCCATTTAGGAAACAACCCTGTGTGAATGACACTCCTTGTTTTTCCAGGGCTTATCTGTAAGCAGTCTTGTCCTCTGCAATTTACCCTATTCTTTCTTTATATTTATTTTTCCACACATGTTAACCATATAAAATATTACTATGTATTCAATTATCCACTTAAATGCTAAAACTGATAGATAATATATTGTGTTTACAGTGACTCTCGCATTTACTTTTGCAAGTTACCATGTCAGTTATCTTTGTGTCTTTTTGGGTTTGTTGTGAAGAATCATCTTATTCTGTCCAAAGAATTTCCTTTATTGTTTCTCATTAAGAATTATCTTAGCTTTTCTTGCATGAAAACATCTCAGATTTAGTCACATCTTTGACAAAATTTACTTACAAATAGAATTTTGGTCTCCTTTTGAATCATAGGCATTGGTAAGTTGCCCATGCCTGAGTGAATAGATTAACATTCTTTTGCATCTGGGAAACTCTAGATTCAAAGGATTACTCAAAACAATCAGAACTCGAAGTTGGTGTAGAAATGTGTAGGACCATTAGGAGAATTTGGAGGGAGGTAGTGAGGGTTGTGTATGAACAAAATACATTCAATAAGTAACATGGTATTTTTTTTAAAAAATAAAAATCAATTACTAAAAATAAGAGGTTAGTGTAAGTGGAAAAACAAATCTGTGAAAATAATCTCTGCTTTGATGGAAAGTTCTCATTTTTTTAAAAAAAGCAAATAGATGTTTAACGTATTTCAGAAAAATCAACAAATAGATGTAAACAATACAGTGTATTTCTCAAAAGTGCACCCAGAGAATGCTACCAGAGCATAGCCTGGTTTCAGAGGCCTCCTGACAGTTGCCACAAGCAAGGATAGATGTATGGGATACCTTTTCACTGATGGCTTCCAAAATGAATCAACCCTACAAGACCTTGGGATTGGACACTAGATTCTGGATTTGTAAGATAGCTGACTTCTTCTGTCTGAAGCAACTCAGTGTGTGAACATTTATTTTGGCAGTTCTAGGAAACTATAACCTTTTAATACAACATGGCTTTCTTCCCTTTTCAAGGTATCTATAAGATGTTCATTCCTTGTCTTCTGATCATTGCTTCTGATAAAAGGACAACCGTAATTTCTACAATACCATCTCTGATGTAGGATGGCTCTTGTCCTTCCTGGGCTTTTAAGTTTTTCTTCTCTGGGCAGTTTTCTTCTGACATTCTACCGTGTTCCATGAATTTGTGTTACTAAGCATTTTCAGAGCTTATTAGATTGGTAGGTTTATTGATTACTAGGTTAGGGAAATACCCTGGTTTTATTTCTTCAAAAGTTTTGCTATGCTATTCAGTCTCCTGTTTCTGCTGCTCCAACCAATATAATATGGCACAATGGTTTGTGTGCCTCAGAGATTTTTGTTTGTTTGTTTTAGTTTTTCATTTTAAAAATATGTTTGCATTCTTCAGCGTGAATAATTTCTATTCATATATTTCTTTCTGACTCTTCACTTGCCAGTATCTAATGTATTTTTAAGCCCACTCTCTAAATTCTTTCTTTCAAAGTTATGGTTTTCATTTCAAAAATTTCCATTTTTTAAAATACATTCCTAGTTTTCATTTCAATTCTCCTTCTGTTCTCTCATTATAGCTTCTTAATGTCTTCAAGTATATTTACAAAAGCCTGTTTTAAATTAGTCTGTGCTAATTCTAATAATGAACCTGTAACCTGCATATAATACACTGTTTTACACTTACCTGCCTATATGACAATTGTTTATTCCCCTGGGATGAATGTTTCTGTCTGCCCAGAAAATGCTGTGCCTGACTGCCTAGGGAATATTGTAAGAAAAATGTTTCCTTTTCTTAGCTTAGTTCATTCAAGATATTGTGGAAATAATACCCATTTGACATAGAAAATTTCTGCCCCTTAGAAGACCTGGTGATAGTAATAAGAATTATTTATATTTTTCATTGCTTCTCTGTCCTGATTTGACCACTAAACTATCTTGAAATAAAAATCTCAGAGAAGTCCAGCAAAAGGTTCTTAAATATTACTACCATGGTTGTACAGCATCTCAAATTGACTTTAATCCCTTCAAACCCACCACTGGTAGGTTGTGATAGAAATCATCTTGGCATGTTTTTCTTACCTATGAATATCATTTGCCTTGTTTCTTGACTGTCATATTCAATATTTTTATTTTAAACATTGTTGATATATTTCAGTGATACTGAATAATGTGGTCTGCAAAACTCTTTTGGAACACAGTTAAATAACTGCAAATTTTGTTGATCAGATAATGCACTCTGCACTTGTTTATTTTGTTTCGGAGGCTATATTTTGCACTTAGTACCACATCATAGTCAATAAATCAGGATGAAGATGATTTTTGAGAATCAAATGGAGGTGCAAGTTGCTGTCCCCCTACATTTTAGCCTGGATTAGTGTTCTTATCTACCTCATCATTGACTGACTCATAACATGTATACAGTTCTTACTCTACAACTGTTTCTCTATTCTGGGCCTCAAAGGTTCTCACTCCCCAATGTGTGGTCCATCTTTGGATTCTTACTCCATACAAGAGTCTGCCATATTTGATACTGTCTTGGGACTTCTGAATCCCTTCCTTCCTATTGGTAACTCCTTTTATAGGTATCCTCAACTCCAAGCTATTTCAAAAGATTTTGGTTTTGATGCTGTTCATCAAAAGGCCTATTATGCACTTCTTCACCTCCACCCTCACCACCCTTCACAGATGTGTGCTTCTAGACCCAAGGCATGGGAAACAAACCCTTGTATATTTCTATCATTTTAAAGATCATATAACAAGATTGTACATGGTCTGAAATGAAACTACTTTGTGTGTTTTGACCATATTCGTAGTAGTTAACATCATATGGGCAACTCCACAGTGGAGGATAAAAATCTATTTTATGTTTTCTCTGGTAATTATTGTAATTGCTGGTTTGCTGGTAGCTAATAACTACTGTCTTACTTCTCTGATTTATGAATTATTTGTTTATATTTTTCTCTTCAAGTTATTTCTTTTCTTGCTTTTTCCATTTTCATGATTTATTTTGGCCAGCTACTTATGTTAAGGGGCCACCTCAACAATATCACTAAAAATTGTAAAGCAAATTTCTTTACAAATGTGCAAATTGTTCAAATATATAACTCACCAGAAAGTTACTCTCTCTGAGAATGGGCTGCTGATTGGGGAATATACAGATATCAACAGGTTCAAGAGTACTTTGCACATTCAGAAAAGATCTAAAATCTGTTAGTGTGGAAAGAATCATGTTGCTATCTTATTTTATTTTAGGTTTCTGTTTCTGAGTGTAATCTTTATCATACTTGAACTGGTTGAATAAACCTTTTGCCATCTCTACTATTATGCTTCACATTGGCAGCTAAAGGTGAAAGTTGGATCTTGTTAAAACTCTACTGAGAGAAAATTTTCTTTGACAAATATAGAAGGAGTGCTCATCTGGCTGTGCAGACTAAGGACGGAAGTGTGGGGTAAAGGTTTCTTATAAATATTTTTGACTGATACCCATGTATTGAATTCCTCCTCCTCTACTCAGAAATTGACCTATTCATATTTCTGATCTTTATCATTGCTTTGGGATATATTTCAGTTTTCAGAAGGTAACTTTCAGTTTTCTCTTTGTTAACATTTCAAACTATTTTATCTGCGTTTATTCACCCTCATGATGTGTTTAGTTAAGGTAGATTGTTGTCTACCACTAAATAGCTTTATTTCAGACATTTAGTTGGGAGCAAAGAGGTTATAGCAGTGTTGTGCAGGCAGCACATTAAAGAACAATTTTTAAGTAAAGTGAAAGAAAGACAGAAGCAGAGATGGAGTATGCACTCCAATGGAGACCTTTAAGATTGTCTGTAAGCTCAATTATTCAACAACATCACTTCAATATCCCTCATCCTTTACACCACTATACGCATGAAGCATCCATCTTGCTCTAATGTTTCTTGCCCTCCACCATATGCTTATAGCACTGCATCAAGAAGGGACTATTAAACCTTAAACAAATGAACTTAACCTGTATCATCACATCATACAGGCAAAAGTGGGAGTAGTAGGACTGGGAATATATGAGCAAGTATGACAAGAACTGAAGTCACTTATCATATAGAGTCAGAATTACACATCAGTCCAGGGTGCTTTCAATGTACAAACATATTTTGGATAACCCTGCATTGCCCCCCAGGAAAACACAATTTTCCGAGCTCTCCTGTTTTTCTTGATATATTTTCAACAAAATGAACCCATCTGAAGATACCCTTGAAACAATGTTCTTCCTGCTTCATTACAGCTGCATCAGTACATCAGCATCCGGGGACTGCCCTGCCTGCCTCTCTTTTCTCATCCAGAGCATCTTTTAGCCAATTAAATATACTGTAGCTGAGCTCTGAGGCCAGTCATTGCTCCCTTATTGCTTTTCAATAGCTTGAGATCTAGTCAGCTGAAAAAACCAAACTGATAAGCAGGCAGGAATTATCACTAGAGTGAGAAATTTTTGAAGAAGTTCACACAACACTGGGGCAACCTCACTAGAACGTGGCTCTAAATGTACAATGAACCTTTTTAGAACCCACCTGAGAGCAACCACAGTGTTGCTATTCAAGGGCAATCTGTTGTATCTCAAATACTAGGACTCAAGAGTGACATTAAGCTGCTCCTCAGCAACTCATTGTGCCCTTCAGTATCTCATGTCATCATTCTTTACATGTTTGTTTCAGCAACCTAAAGGAAAAAGAACACTCTAAGTCCAAACATAGGAAACTCCTTTGAAACATGGGAATTCTGCCATCAACTTCGGGGTCTTTATCTTTTCATCCTTCAATCTGACTGCCCCTGACAAATCTGCTTTTATTATAAATATATCCCATATAATAATCTGATTATCTAAGGCTCTTATTTAACTCAATGTCCTAATAGACGAATTTGACAATGTCAAAGGTAAAATAAAATGTTGAGGATCATTAAGTCTACAAATTTTGTTTTATAGAATTTTATAAGAAATCAATGCACTTACATAAAATATGTAGCCCTGATGTAGATCTATTTTGTAGCTAATATAGAAATATGGTTTTATACCCCAATGTAGGTGAAGTGTATGAAACATTCACATAAAATCTAAAATATCAGCAATAAAATCTTAATCAAAATTTCTAAGAGTATGCCTTAATGTCAGCTATTCAGAAGGCTAAAGTAAGGAAGCATGTCAATTTGAGGCTAGCCTGGACAACTAAGACTGCCTTAAAAATATTTTCAAAGGTATTGTTTATGTCTTTTTTTAAAGAATGAGTTCAATAGAAAACATTCCATAATGAATATTTTCAATAAAGACAGGATCCATTAGGATCAGGATTCAAGTGAGGCAGTTTTTGGTTCTCATATGAGTTGGATCTCGATGCTGCCTTGCTTAAAACATTGGTACTTTGTACACAGTGGATTTATACATATATTGATTCATAAATACTTCTCATTTATACTTATAATATTTCTAAACACCTTTTTATTTTTTCCTGAGTTAAGCATCTTGCTTATTATCCCTTAGGTATAGCTCTGCTCCTGATTCTCAAACATCTTTGCATAACAATCTACTTTGTCATTTCATAAATCTTCTCATTTTAAATTTCCTGATTCAGTCTTTAGAGATCTGGAAATTTTCATCCTTCTTATTGCTTCTAGAACTATTTGTTTATTTGAGTCTTACTTCTGCAGCTTTCCATATACATTCTTACTTGATTATTGATCTTATTGATCTCTCTTTCTCTCTCTCTCTCTCTCCTCTTTCTCTCTCTCTCCTCTTTCTCTCTCTCTCTCTCTCTCTCTCTCTCTCTCTCTCTCTCTCTCTCTCTCTCTCTCTCTCTCTCAAGTTCCTGGCTGTCCTTGCTTCTCTACCATGGCAACTTGGGATCTGGAACTCACACTCTCAAGAAGTGTCACCACAAAAAGAAAATTGAATTGCCCTTCTGAAAGGAGCACATTCTCACAGGGTAATGCTAAGCAATAAGATGGGCTAAAGATAAAGAAAATTGACAGAAAGAGTAAAATGTGTGTTAGAAATAGTCTTTTCTATATAAAAATTATATTCTACTTTAATTAATGTAATTCTCTAGCACAGGTTTAAATAACATTAGCTGAAGTCTACCTCAAGATCCCAGGATCTACAGGCTGAACTGAGCCTAAATTATGGTTTACAATATTCTACAATCTTAATTATTGAAAATATATCATTTTAATTATAAATGTGAGATCTTAGAATATCATTTTTTATTTAGCACCCTATACTTTACCCTTTATTTCTGGCACTATTCAAGTACTATAACTACTTTTAAAATAATAACCTATTTTGAAGTTCCTTGTAATGAATTCTGTTAAAATTTTCCCATAGGAATTAAGGGTTCCTTGGTATATGGGAGTTTCTTCCTATGTTGTGTGTGTGTGTGTATGTGTGTGTCAAACTATACTAAAGAATAATGATGGTTATGTACAATGAGAGAATTCTAGTATAATTGCTACTGATAATGACTAGAACATGGCCTTTCCTTAGAAACTTTGTAATTGCTATTGTTAATATGATTGGAATTAGCTTTTTGTCTCCCCTGTTATCCCCCAAGGATTCATACCAAAACATATAGCAATGATCAAAAAGACATCAAACAATCTGCTCAAGGCATTTTCTGAGGTATCAATGAAACAAGACCAGGTTTCTAGGATAACAGAACAAAGTCCAAAGTGTAAGATCAATAGTGAGTGCTTTCCTGACATACATCCTGTATAATTGGCTGTTTTAATGGAGGCTAAATAACAGAGGATCAAACAAAAGAATATATCCCAGATACCTATATGAGCTGAGATATCATGACTCTCTTTCATCTGTTCTTCATGTGTCTCAGATATCCTTGTCACTACTCTAAGGGACTTATGTTGTCACATAAGTCAACCACATCCTCATACATACTACTTGTTCCAGGTAATTATTTTTTCTTAGACAGATTTTTCTTTGTTTAAAAATTCATCTATTGAATGAAACAATGGAACAAGCTGATTATCTCCTCTTATTCTGTCCTGTGGATTAACAGTGCTAGAACCATCTCTATTGCCATGCTGGAAGCTGGCTTACCATCTTGATTCCTCCATTATACTCTACTGAGAAGAAGAACAGAAATGTTCATAAAACCCAGCTTCCTTTAAAGACACAAACCATGGGGTATTTTTATTATTCCTGTTCATGTCTTCTTAGTCCAAACTTCATTACTCCCACCCTAGAAACAAAGGAAACTAGAAATGGTAGTTCCTAGGTGACATAAGTTTTCTGTGATGAAACACTATGACAAAAAGAAGCTTTGGAAAGAAAGGGTTTATTTGGCTTACATTTCAACATTGTTGTTCATCACTGAAGGAAATGAAGCTAGAAAAGTGTTACTGTCCAGCTGTAACGTTAAGGAATGGGTTACCTGGAAATATGGAGTTAGAAATAGATAGGAGGAGGTAAAAGAGATAGGAAGAGGTAGTCTAGCCATACTGTACCTTACCCACATGGGAGGATAAAAATTAGACGACACGAGCTGTGGTCACTCAGTCATCTTGAACCTTTAATGAATACCTTTGTTCCCACCAACAGGTAGAATAAGTCAGGCAAAATCACACCCCCAAGTATGTCAGCACGTCAGTCCAATCAGCGACTTCCTTTGTTCTCTGCGGAGGTGGAGCTTCCGAATGTAACTGGAACCAGGTTGGAGGCGTGGCAAATAGCAGGAGATGGGCAAAGAGGTGTGGCTATGAGAGGCAGGCCTCAAAACAGGAGGGTAACAGAAAAGGAGCTCAGACTTGGCAGGAACCTGAAGGCAGGTGTTGATGCAGAGGCCATGGGCATGTGCTGCTTGCTTGATTGCTCCCCATGGCTTGCTCATTCTGATTTCTTCTTTTTTTCTTTTTTTATTAGATATTTTCTTTATTTATATGTCATATGATATCTCCTTTCCTAGTTTCCCCTCTGAAAATAAAATAAAATAAAATAAAATAAAATAAAATCCCTGTTCCCTCCCCACTCCTCCTGCTCACCAACCCACCTTCTAGCACTTCCTGGCCCTGGCATTCCCCTATACTGGGGCATAGAACCTTGACAGGACCAAGGGCCTCTCCTCCCATTGATGACTGACTTAGCCATCCTCTGCTACATATGCTGCTGGAGACATGAATACCACCATGTGTACTCTTTGATTGGTGGTTTAGTCCCTGGGAGCTCTGAGGGTACTGGTTAGTTCATACTGTTGTTCGTCCTAAGGGGCTGCAAACCCTTCAGCTCCTTTGGTCCTTTCTCTACCTCCTTTATTGGGGACCCTGTACTCAGTCCAATGGATAGCTGTGAGCCTCTACTTCTGTATTGGTCAGGTACTATCAGAGCTTCTCAGGAGAGAGCTACATCAGGCTCCTGTCAACCTGCACTTGCTGGCATCCACAATAGTGTCTAGATTTGATGATTGAATATGGGAAGGATTCCCAGGTGGAGTAGTCTCTGGATTGTCCTTCCTTCAGTCTCTGCTCCATAGTTAGTCTCTGCAACTCCTTCCATGGGTATTTTGTTCCCCCTTTTAAGAAGGAAGGGAGTATCCACAATTTTGTCTTTCTTCTTCTTGAGTTTCTTATGGTTTGTGAATTGTACTTTGTCTATTCCAATCTTCTTGGCTAATATCTGTTGGGAGCCGTGAATCTTGAGAGGCATTCGCCATGGCAAGATGGCGCCTACTTCCGCTGTTGAGTAAACAACTGTTTGCGCATGTGCGTAGAGAACTGTTTGCGCATGTGCGTAGAGTGAAAGGACGCCATGTCACAGCCCATCCCGGGGCGTTACGTAGGGTAATGAGCGAACAGCCAATCATGAGCAGACACACCACGCTGTGGGCAGATACACGCACTGTGGTGTATATAAGCAGTGCGGATTTTGGGTTCGACCCCTTTTTTCACCATGGATGGAGACAATAAAACAGTTGCTGCAGAAGGAACCTAGAGTGTCCGCGTGTCTTCTTCCCGGCGAGAGGACCACGGGGGCTACAAATATCCACTTATCACAGAGTGCATATTATGTGTTTTTTTGTGATTGGGTTATCTCACTCAGGATGATATTCTCTAGATTCATCCATTTCCCCAAGAATTTCATAACTTCATTGTTTTTAATAGCTGAGTAGTACTCCATTGTGTAGATGTATCACATTTTCTGTATCCATTCCTCTATTGAGGGACATCTGGGTTGTTTCCAGTTTCTGGCTATTATAAATAAGGCTGCTATGAACATAGATAGTGGAGCATGTGTCTTTATTAGATGTTGGAGCATCTTCTGGGTATATGCCCAGGAGTGGTATAGCTGGTATAGAACCCAGATCCACCACCCTCAAATTAGCACCACACAAAATGTGCTGAACTCTCATTCCTGAATCACTAATGGAGAAAATTAACTACCAATTTGCCTATAGCTAGGTTTCATTGGAGGCATTTTCTCAATTGAGGCTCCCTTTCCTCTAATGACTCTAGCTTGTGTCAAGTTGAAATAAAAGAAGTTAGTACAATGATTAACTTGAGATTTCTAGTAGCCCCTTCTTTTTCTTTTTGTTGTGGCAAAATCTCTGACAGGAAGCAACTTGGGGGAGGAAAGATTTACTTTGGCTTATTATTTTGAACAGGAATATCAGAGAATGTAAAGGATAGCAGTAGAAATATGAGGCTGCTTCTTCATATTTAGGCATTTATTAACTGCTGCATTTAGTTTATTTTCTTCTTTCCATCATTTTAATGTTCATCCTCAGACTTCATATCCTTGCCAAATCACATCCTATTAATATTCTAAGTATATTTGATCAGTGTTAAAAGGAAGAGAGATATGCATGTGTATATATGGGCTGTGGCCAACAATGTATTTTATACTTTTACTTGGAAACATGCAATCAATAAAACAAAGAAGGAGTTACAGCTGTATTTATAATATGAAAGGAAAATTTGAAACATTCAACAGAAAAAAATTTAACCAATATCAACTTTGGAAACTATAGAGAAATAGTCATCACCATACTTCTTTACCATTATTAGTTTTAAGCCATTGGAAGAATAAGATGAATTAAAGCTAATGTTAGGCAACATGTTAACTCTATTATAGGAAAACTACCTTGGAGAGCTTATATTTATCTGTAACCACTAAGAAACTTCAGGGTCCTCTCTCCACTTGCACCTCACTGCCTGAGGCAGATCAAAAAGCTGTCCCCAAGGCCATGAGGGCAGAAGAGCTGGCCCTGTCTCTCATAGGCTGCAACATTCTGGAGACCAGGCCCTGCAACTCACCTGGGCAGCAGAATGGTGTTGACCATTGTGGCTGGGTTGCAGATGAGCCAGCCCCAAGGGTATGAGCATGAGAAAGCTGGCCCTGCTCCTTGTCTGTCTAGATGTAAATGGGTAAATACCCTTTACCCTTCTTATCAGTTGCTTCCTGAGGCAGGTAGCAGAGCTTCTCCTGCCCCTCACCAGTTGTAGCACTTGGGAGAGCAGGACTTAAAATTTGCCTGGGTAGTGCTCTATTGCTCTACTCTAGTGGCAGGAGTACAGGTGAATTAGACATTGCAGTGAGAGCAGGAGAGCTGACGCTGCCCCTTTACAGTTGCTGCATTGGGTGAGCATTGGAGAGCTTGCCCTAGTGGTATGTGTACAGGGAAGACAGTGGGCTGACCAACTCAGTTACCTCCCAGGCCCAGAGCCAGGGCTGTGAGTTGGCCCACCAAATCTATCCTATCTTTAATCTTCTGGAATACTCAAAATGGCAAGTCCTGTAGTTCCAAACCTGCAGGATATTCCTGACAACAATATGATATCAGAAGGGAGTAGTGATGATCATCTAATATTGATATTGTATCAAAAACCAGAGGCCATGAACCCAACCAATGTCATTACAATGAACACTTGCAAGTAAAGGTGTGTGGACAAAAGAGTTCGCTGGGTAACACACTGTGACACACTGCTAGTTTCCATGAAAAGATTTTTGTTGTTGCTGTTGTTTTTAGTCTATCTTATTTTAATTTTGTAGTGGGGAATGTTGGAAGGGATGATAAAATGGGATGGGAAGATGAGTGGGATTGAAGTGCATGATGGGTAATTCACAAAGACTCAATAAAAAAATGTAAAACTATGTATTTTATTCCATGCTTTTACTTTTTCCTAGTTTGAAAATATATACTCAGAAACATATGGACTATATAATTAATAACTAGAAAGAAAAACCTAACATTAATATTTGACTGAAGATATTTGCTCCTGTGAGGTTCTATTTCATAAACTTATCAACTTGCCAAAATTCCATCATCCTGAGTTATCACTTTATTGTCAGTGTTTATGCTTATAAACAGTGTTCATCAGCTTTCTGTGATTATTGAAGTCTGTGTGCTTATGAGTAAAATCTCAAAGCTAGAGAAAAGTAGCCAGGTTGTATAATGAACTTTTTCATACTCTTTAGCTAGATTCCAAGTTTTAGTGTTTTCCTATGTTTTCTTTATGTCTTAATCTCTGAATATGGATACATGACATGCATGTATATATGTACATATATGTGTATTTATTTGATGAGCTATTGAAATAAATGTGAAATCTTGAAAAAAATGAATCTTGGGGCAAGAAGGGTTACCCATTCCGTAAGAGAGATGCCTGGTCTGCTAGCCTAACTCCCTGCAGGGCTGAGCAGTTAACATCATATGTTCAGCAAAAAATGATAATTTCTATAGGAAAAGGGAAGAAACTTCAAAGAATTCACTTTATTGTTTCTTAGTTTTCCAATAAGATATATCATTTCTTTGGGACAAGTAAGGAGTCAAAAAAGATTCTCCAATAAAGCTCCTACCTCCTGACAAAAACATCACAAGAAAAGAAAAGGAGTTTGAAGACTCTCACTGCCTCTCCCAACTTCTTGTTCCTGTAGTTCATTAGGCAAAACCACTTTGTTGAAAAACACCTCATGCTATCATAAGCTCCTTTGGACATGGAGGTCTGCTGCCTTTAAAACTGCTTTTTCTTTACTGTAATAAAGATGTTTTCAAAATCTACTACCAGATTTTTATATAGCATCCTTCATTACTCATGAATAAAGTGGATGTTGACCAACATGTATTGAAATTAGTTACCCATTCTCCATTACCCCGTGAAAAGCCAAATCCAAAAGCTCACCATATTACTTAGTTAATTCTAAGACCGTTGTTGCCCACTACTAAAATCTAATGTTCAGTAGAGTCAATCATTCGTTCTTCTGATATTGTAGTAATAGAAAGACAAGATCAAATTGTCACTCATTTAGTTTCAAATGTTTCTAAAAATAGGATGGAAAATAAAGGTCAAGACATCAATCTATTCAAAGGTTAAAGTCTAGTGACTTCAAAGGTCAAGGGAATTAAATTTAAAATTAAGTTTTCTGGCTTTTGCCACTTCCTGTCCAAGTTCATATCCAGGTTAATCTCAGCTAGAGTTATTATCCATACCTGGCTAGAGTTAGGATTCTTTCAGCAGTTGAATTCCAGACATCTCCCACTGGAAATGTTTGAGTCCTACGGGGCCTTAGACATTGAATATTTTTAATTATCTCAGTAAAATGATTCTATATTTTTATAGAAATCCAAATAAGGCACAGAAAAATGTGTAATCTATCACACCCAGAAAAATTTTAAAGTGATCTGATTCTGAACCCCCTGAGAAGTTATTGTAGATAAAATTATGTTCTTAATATTACCAACAATTTCAGTAGATATTGAGAGAAATATCTATGAAATAGGGAAAACAGAGAAAAGCTTTTATTGTTTCATCTTAGAGACAATGCTGTTAATCTGGTGACTTGACTAAACTCACGTTTTGGAAAACTTAACAGGAGAGGACTAATCTTGGCATTATTGACTTGTTATGAAGAGAAAGAAAAGGCACTGGGAAAGGTGTTTTTATTAGAGGAAACTGCTGCTTTTTGCACAAACTAATGCTGTTTTGTGATACCCCTCACATAAAGGAGCTAATCTTCTTTCTTCTTTCTTTTTTCTTTGTGGGGGCTGGAACGCACAGCAAACTTTATTAATGGTATTCAAGAGAGTAGGGCTACCTAGGTCCCTCCCATTATTATGGGGTTCTTGGATGGAAACTGTAAAGGTGATGCTCAGTGATAGGGCAGAGTTGGGACGGGGACTCCCCACCAACCAAGGGCCTCTCTCTTCCTCTCAGTGTCCTTGCTGGGGTGGGTAAACCCTGGCCTCTTAGTCCTTGGAAGCCATGTACGGCATATAGGCCATGGGGTCCACCACCCTGTTGCTCTAGCCATATTAATTGTCATACCAGGAAATGAGCTTTACGAAGTTGTTATTCAGAGTAATGCCACCCCCAGCATCAAAGGTGGAGGAGTGGGAGTTACTGTTGAAGTCACAGGAGACAGCCTGTCCTCAGTGTAGCCCAGGATGCCCTTTACTGAGCCCTCAGATGCCTACTTCACCACTTTCTTCATGTCATCATACTTGGCAGGTTTCTCCAAGAGGTATGTCAGATCAACTGTGGATACATTGGGAGTAGAAACATAGAAGGCCATGCTAATGAGCTTCCTGTTCAGCTCTGGGATGACCTTTCTCACAGCCTTGGTAGCATCAGTGAATGTAAGGATGATGTTCTGCCATCATGCCACAGCTTTCCAGAGGGGCCATACAGTCTTCTGAGTGGAAGTGAAGGCATGGACCATGGTCATGCATCCTCCATGATGTCAAAGTTGTCATTGATGACCTTGGTCAGGGGAGCTAAGAAGTTGGTGGTGCAGAATGCATTGCTGACAATTTTGAGCAAATTGTCATATTTTTCATGGATCACATCCGTCACAAACATGGCGGAATTGGCAAAAGGGGCTGAGATAATGACTTTTTAGGCTCTACCCTTCAAGTGGGCCCTGGCCTTCTCCATGTGAAGACACTAATAGACTACACAACTAGCTCCTGGAAGATGGTAATGGGCTTCCCGTTGATGACAATCTTTCCATTCTCAGCCTTGTCTGCGCTGTTGAATTTGTCTGAGTCATAACCCAACATGTAGACCATGTAGTAAAGGTCAATGAAGGGATCATTGATACTAACAATTTCCACTTTGCCAGAAGCAGAGGAGAGGGCAGCTCTAGTAACCACGCACCCAATGTGGCCAAATCTGTTCACGCTGACCTTCACCATCATGTCTACAGATCAAGGCTGGCATTGTACACAAAAATGTGCATGTCTCTGGAACAAGGAGGAACAGAGAGCCACTAATCATCTTTCTTTATGGTCATTTCCCTTCCATTTCTTCCTCACTTTTATCCCTATGTGTCCTTTCCTCAGTACATAGATTGCTAAGAACTACATCAAGCACCACTGACTCAGTTCTTTAGCAGGCAAACAATTTCAGACATGATCAATAATGAACATGGGGTATGAATCTACTCAAGCCTAAATCCATCTTCTTGGGGAAGAGAGAGAATCCCAAGTATAAAAGTTTCTAGTACTGCCAAAGACTAGGTCCAAATCTCAATAGTGTTCAACATTGTGAAGGGTATATCTGGTGCTTTCATAGCTGTTGGTTTTTGTTTGTTTGTTCATTTTTTATCATACCTCTGTCATGGCTGAATTATAGGTCTAAGGTTATTTGCTTCAACATCATATAGACTTGAGTCTATCCATGTCCAGAGTTTCTGAGGCCCATAACTTTTATCGAAGTTGAGCCTTTAAAACCATCACTCTACAAAACCAGCATAATTTCTAACTAAATTTTGAATATTTAGTTTATACCCACAGATAAGTGTAGCTCTTACTCCTTATCAAAGACACTTCTCATTGCAACAGGAAGCTGTTACAGAAAATTATGACCTGCAAAAATACAGAAAGCATTTGATTATGTACCTCCCAGCTCCAATAGATAAATCTATAGCACAAGTCCTTCATCTAAGGCTCAGGGGACATCAAAAAGAGAGCAACTGTTATCAGAAGATTTAGAGGTACAGGAAATCTACTGTGAGGTTGTGTTTCCTAGAAATAACAAGAAGCCTTCATGCATGACATCTCAACAATATTGCTGCCTAAACAAGACCTGAAGAAGTACAACAGCAATAGATGGGCTAACATTGAAGGGAAAGATCCCACACATAAATAAAGAACTACAGGTAACAAAGGAATGCTGGGAGTGAACAGAAAGAGTCTTCCTCAGGTAAGAGTTCCCAGTTTCCTATCCAATACTAAGTGGTCAGCCTTGAAATCATATACATGTAATTAACACTAAACAGACTGTATTGGTTGTATTTATTTATGTAACAGTAACAACTAAAGAAAAAGATGCCCTGATTTCCAGAGGAAACAAGGTAAGGTAAGTATAAGAGAGGGCTTGGGAAGAAGAGAGGAAAGGGGGAGATTTTGTAATTATACTTTAATTAAATGTAAACTAAGTTTTAAAAATCAGATCATTAATTGTTTTTGTAAGTCATGGAATATTTAGTTGCTCATATAAAACAATTACTCAATATTAAAGCTACTTAACTTATAGCATTCTACAGTGGAAAAATTCCATTCCTTATTGCCTGAGGTCTAAATCCATCAACCAATCATGAAAGAGTTACATATTAATCAAGAAAATATAAAAACCTCATAGTTTACCAATGGTTACTGAATCACATGTGCTGAAAAAAAATCCAACTGCTCAGATATTTTCAAGTATTTTTCCCTCCAAATTTCACTTCACTATTTGTTTATCAACTCTCTTGACCATTGTACTAGGATACAGTAATATTCCTGTGGGTTAACTTCTGATCCCTTAAGCCCGTGCACGATGGAACAGAACGTGTGATCAGTTGAAAGAGGGATTGGGAACTCATGATCAGTTCTTTCCAATTCAGTAATCATTGAAAAGTGATGAACTTGTTATAACAGGGAATAGATGGTATTATGCAAGGCAGACTGGGAATTGTCCTTCTCTGAAAATATTTGTACTTATTCAGCAAGGTGATATTTAACTTTCCTTACATGGGGTACCTTAGTCAAGGGCATTTACCTGAAATATTGAAATTGTTGAATGGTGTACCAGAGTTATACCAGGCTATGACTTATGCTTATTTCCTACAACCAAACTGAGTGGGTATCCACTGAGGTGGTATGATCTTCTAAGAAACATATGAGAGACATTTTTTGTGGGGAGCTGCAGCTGCTACCCTATACATATATATTGAACACCTGGTCTCCGTCCAGAGCAGAGAGCATTGAGATAAACAAGCCTTAGTTGGAAAAGCTGTGTGCTTCTAGTTTGTGATACAAGCTGGCATGATTTCCCGCAGCCTATTGTGCTTTGCCACGTAGCTGATGCTGATTGGGACCAGGGAAAGTATTTAACCCACAAGGTTATGTTGAGTCATCTACCTGGTTCCCTGGGCTTTGGGGCTAGAAAAAATTGTTAATAAGTTGTGTTTCTAAAAAATGTATAATTGTTAATATTTGAAATAGGAAAGAAATAGCCAGATTTAATTGTATAGCTATAGAACGCCTTATAATTTGTTATTAAGTTACATTGTGTGACTAGAACATCTTAAACTAATATAAGTAAGAGCTTTTGTTATTAAGTTACATTGTGTGACTAGAATGCAAGAAATAAGTAAGAGCTTTTGAATTGAGAACAATAAGTATTAGAACAGTGGGTGCTTTACTGGTCCTTGTCAGTATATTTGCATTGTAGTGTGTCTATGCAGGTTCAGCAGCAATGACAGGCTGCTTTGATAGTGCAAACATTTGCAGCCCTGGAGGCAAGGCAATTTCCACGGGCTTGGTCAACTATTCTGAATGATCGTCCATCACGTTCAGGCTGTAAGGCTAAGCACTGCACTTGGG
>NW_022196904.1:77503114-77550238 GCF_008632895.1 Mastomys coucha
AAACTGCATGGAGAAGGGCTCGGTGTTTGCCTCCTTACTTCTAACTGGACGGGTAAGGCGGCCGACAATTTTTGACTGTCACAGTTGAAAGAGAGGATGCTATCAGATAGCAGCCCAGGGGAAGTCACTGAATAACCCCCATTCCACAGAATTAACTCATGCAACACTTTGACCAAAAAATATTAACATGCTGGAGTAGTAGAAACAATTCCACCTGTCTGCCCTTGAGTCAAGGAAGCATTGTAAAATGTGATTTAGTCAGACAGCTATTAACACACAGATAATACTGAAATTCTTGGATGAATTTTTAGTTAAACAAATCAATTACAAACCTTGATGGCCTGTTCTGCTGCAACATATGTCTTTGAAATCTGAATTAGTCCATGTGTGATTATAAACAGAGGGCTGGTGCCAGAGAAATGCAATACTATCATATTTTCTTATGTTATCTTTCTTTTTCTAGATCATTAGTGTTTTATCCACCAAGTGGCCAGAGCAGAACCCAGAAATAGGAAGATCCGGACCTGTCACTCATCAGCTTTTCAATGGAACCAATTCCCCTTTATCTTTTCCTCATCAAATCTACAACACCATATGTTGTACTTTGCAGCTTCTACACTTTTAAGCCAGTCTAGTTCCACAGTCCATGAATCAGAAATGGCTTCATGACTAGCCACTTTGTAAAGCATCGATAGTGGGGAAATTGTTATAAATCTAGATCTTGAGAAACCACGCACAGTTGCACTGATCACTCTCAGGCCCAGCCTGGATTACCCTATCTGGCTGTATCATAAATCACCTACACAGAATCTTCACCTGCTTCATCTCCACCACTCACATGATAGTTGACCTGTCAAATTATCACAAAGGCAAGACTGACTTAAACTGAGAAGAACTATAATCAACCCAGGTAACTAAAAGTCCTCAGCTGTCTTAGGTGACTCATCTTGGAGCTGTTTGTTTAAGCATCTTATGCAATTTTTTCTTTCCATGCTTTGCATGCATGCTTTACCTTGGAAATTCATGTACAGTTTATGTATGCACCCCTTATCTTCATGTTCACCATCTCTGTATACTAAAATTTCTTGCTTCAAACTACCTTCATTTTTACAATACATATTTTCTTTTGTTGTAATTTTAGTGAATATTAATCATAGATAAGAACATATTTCAGTGTGATATTTTAAGGCATTTTTGTGCTGTGATTGTATCTGTCCTCCCAACTCTCCTCCTACACTCTCTCCTACTCTTTCTCCTCCCCAAGGCCTCATCTTTCCCTGCTACACTGTTTATATTTTATTTTTAAATTCTAACTTTTAAATTCTCTGCATAGTAGAGAAACATGTAATATTAGTTTCTCTATATCATATTTGTTCCACTTATCAAAATAACTTCCATTTCACTTTATGCTCTGGAAAATTACATGTTTTCATAATTTAGCAATGTATAAGATTTTACTATCTATATATGCTGTGTTATTTATTTAGTCATCTCATAATGGGCATGTAGGTTGTTTCCACATGTTGTATATTGTAGAGACATTGAGTAGAATAAACATGGATATGTTGGTAGCTGTTAATATTCCCTGACTATTTCTTTCAGGTATAAGATTGGCAAAGTGGCATAATTAAATCATTTGCTAGATCTTCTTAGTTGTTATGTATTTTGTTTTGTCTTTTGTTTTGTGTTTGTTTGTTTTTTGAGAACCTTCTTACTACATTCCTTAGGCACTAACCTATGCTTATGTTCCTATCAACAAAACGTAAGCATTCTTTTCACCCTACATTCTTTTTTTCCTTTTTTAATTACATATTTTCTTTATTTACATTTCAATTGTTCTCCCTTTTCTTGGCTTCCTCTCCAAAAATCCCCCTATTACCTCCACCCTCCCTCTGCTCCCAAACCCACCACCTCCTGCTTCCTGGCCCTGGCCTTCCCCTACACTGGGGCATAGAGCCTTCACAGAAACAAGGGTCTCTCCTCCCATTAATGTCCCACAAGGCCATCTTGTGCTACATATGTAGCTGGAGCCATGAGTCCCACCATGTGTACTCTTTGGTTTGTGATTTAGTCCCTCAGAGCTCTGGGGGTACTGGTTATTTCGCATTGTTGTTCCTTCTATGGGGCTGCAAATCCCTTCAGCTCCTTGGATCCTTATTCTAGCTCCTCTATTGGGGACCCTGTGCTCAGTCTAATGGATGGCTGAGAACACTCACTTCTGTATTTGTCAGGCACTGGCACAGCCTCCCAGGAGACAGCTATATCAGGCTCCTGTCAGTAAGGACTTGTTGGCATCTACAAAAGTGTCTGGGTTTGGTGACTATATATGGGATGGGTCCCCAGGTGAGGCAGTCTCTGGATTGTCATTCCTTCAGTCTCTGCTCCACATTTTGCTTCTGTAACTTCTTCCCTGGGTACTTTGTTCCCCCTTCTAAGAAGGATCGTAGTAGGCACACTTTGATCTTCCTTCTTCTTGAGTTTCATGTAGTTTGTGGATTGTATCTTGTATATTCAGAGCTTCTGGGCTAATATCCACTTATCAGTGAGTGCATACCATGTGTGTTCTTTTGTGATTAGGTTACCTCACTCAGAATAAAATTCTTAGGCAAATGGATGGATCACCATACATTCTAGCCAACCTTTGGTATTGTTTTTTTTTATTATTATTTTATTTTGTTTTGATAACAGCCATTCTGAATTGTATGAGTTGCAGTCTCAAATGATTAATTTTGGAAAATGACTATTTAGATAATTTGCCCACTTATTAGAGTACTTGATTTTCTTATTCTTCTCTGACATCTAGTTGTATCCTGGATATCAGTCTCCTGTCCTGTGGATGCAAGGCTCAGATTTCCCTGTTGTAAGTTTCCTCTACTCTGCAGACTCTTTTCTTTCCTGGATAGATGCTTTGCAATATGATCAGCAATTGCTAGTCATATCACTTCTGGGTCTTCTAGTCTAGTCCATTGGTCTGTGTGTTTGTGCCAATATCATTTTGTTTTTCTAATTATGACTCGATAGTATATCTTGAAAACTGGTCTTTTGATGGTTCTAGCGTTCCTCTTCGTATTCATGTTGTTTTGATGATTTGTGATACTTTGTTCACCCATATGAATTTTAGGACAATCACCCCTAATTCTGTTAAGAATGTCATTGATAGTTTGATGGATATTGCATAGATTTACAATGATTTTAAAAATATAGTCCATTTATTAATTTTTATGCACTGAAAATAGATGGTGTTCCCACATTCAAATGTCTTCTTAAACTTCTTAAAGAGGTAATACGCTATAATTAACATGAGAAATTTGTATGTATCATAAATATAAAATGTTTTAGATTTTTATATTTGATTATAAAATAATAGCCTCATAAGCTGTAATTTGAAATATGCCCCACCTCAAAAAATTGATAGAATCCCTTTTGGATTCCCATAGACTTAATATTTTTATGTGAGTTTATAGTATGCAAGTTTTCTTGTACCAGATATGTTACTTTGTTGGCAATAGAAGGGCCTGTACATTTAGAAGTGAATCAATCATTTGTGCCTCATCTATAACTAATTTAATTCATTTAAATTTCATTTCATGTATATGGTTGTTTTTCCTCCACATATGTTTGCACACCAGTTGCATAGCTAGTACCCTTGGCGGCTGGAAGAAGTCATTGGATCCTTTGGAACTGGAGTTATGGATGGTCATAATTTATCATATGGATCCTGAGTATAGAAATCAGAACATCTAGAAGAGAAGCCAGTGCTCTTAAGTGTTGAGCCATTTCTCCAATCTGATAATTAGTTATTAATTGCTAGTATGCTAAGACAATGATTAAGAAATATGTTCAGCCCACTTTGGAAAAATCAAAGAAGCATATACATTGAGGACTTTGGGATTTTTACATGTTTTTGTGTACATATATCTGAGTGTGTTACATGAATATTTGTGAGTGTCTGAGAAATTTAAATCATTAGAGTAAAGCTACACTCTTAATCATGGTAAATGTGTGCTCAGGGTATGGATGTTCTTTATATCAAATTATTCTAAATAACAATAGTAAAGAGTATTGACAAAAAACCTTCACATTCTCAGTATTTTGGCAGCAACAACTTCATCTTTGTCCTTATGGAAGATCTAACAATTAGATACTAGATCTATTATTAAATGACAAATTATAATTGTATCTTTTTAAGGTATACACAGTGATAGGAAAACAGAATATATATAAAATGTAGAATTCTTAAATCAGGCTAGTAAAGTAAGCATTGGTGATGAATCCAATTTACAGAGAATTTCTATGTTTACTTGGTGATATAATTCATCAAAATTTGTAAAGTGGGTAATTTGCTCTTCGCAACTAAGATGGATGTTCAGATAGCATTCCTGCTTAAGAATAAGCAATCAGGACTAATGTGAAAAATTTGTGAATCAAAATTTTGTATTTCTAAGATTCCATTATAGTTTTATCTTTAGTGTCTCATTTTACAAAATACTTTACTGAAATATTTCACTTCTTGAAAAAAGGCATGATATAAAGCTGAAGTAAATGGAACAGCCTAATTGTAGCAATAGGTTAGGATACATACATTTTATGCTAAAGGATGAAGGCCAAGATGTCAGGTATTTTGGTTTGGATTATCTAACATGTGATCATGATCTTTCCACCACTGCTCACATCCTGCCTAGTTTCCATGGTTTTAGTTGTGTCCAGTCCATGTCACAAATTTTATATAAAATGGGAATTAGCCTAAGAAGAAAGTATATACATTTTGGAGGTGTCTCCTGTTTCAGGTTTGGGTCTCAGATAATTCCATTAAAATCCTGATGAAGATGAGAGTTCTTGACATGTACAAGTTGGTTCCAAATTGCAAAATTCTATAGCTGACCATTTGGGATGTTGTGATATATTTTAGGAAATATTTTCAATCATAAGATGGTGTCCTGTCATCTTAGAACACCTGTGCTAATTGTCTTATGTCAACATGTTGTGGCTCATACATTATCTTCTCAAAGTCATGTTTTAATACCATTTATCAGGGTCACAAGCCTTTAAAATGTTAGTTTTCTGAAAATTTCAATTGGTGCATCACCATGAAGTCACAGCTCTGCCCTGGCTTGGATCAAAGCATTCTCCACATAATTGCTTTGTCCTGGATTAAAGGAAAATAAAGACACCAGATGATATTCATTTTAGTACAGAAAGCAAGGTCATAGTATTTAGAAATTTAATGTATTCTGCCCAGTACAGAATGGGAAAACACAAGAAGATTCAAAAATTAAGTAGGCTGAATTCAAAACTGCCTTTTGTCTCACTTTCCCAGTGAAACGTTTTCTAACATTATTTCAGAATGGCTGTGCCTTTGCTCATTTTTTGACCTGTTTCCCTAACATTGGTAATTTTTCCCTCTGTATTGAGTCTCTTCTGTTCAATACATCTTCAAGGCTTTACTATGAGCTAAGGGGGAAAAATGCCAACATAAAGAAGTATAGCCTTCTTTAGGTTTATCTGGCCTAATGAAACCTACTGAATTGAAAGTTAGATACCAAACAAATATGGGAGTTGAAAAATGACAGCATTAGACCAAAAATGACTTTTTGGGGGAAATTGAACAAATATAAAGTTATATTTCTGGTTCCAAGACTGTACAACTGCCTTCATCCTAAGTTTCCTCATATATGACAGGGATTACCTCAGAACATTTGGGAGCATCAAATCTAAAAATGCTGGTAGCACTTACTGTAATGGCTGGCAAAGAGTAAGTGATAGCTTTTGTTATTATTGTAATAATCTCAATCCTTATCCATTTCTTTTTCCTCTCCTTTAAACTTAAATTTCCCATCTACTAGTCAAAGTCTCTATATACACATATATACATTTCTGTGCAAGGAGTGGATACCAGGAATACTTAAATTATAACTCCCAGAGATAGTACATTAGCAACATGACAGTCTCTGAAATTCCAAATTTTATGCTTAGCCAAGCCAAGGCATTTGAGATGAGCTATGTATCAAATGAGCTACACAAATTCAACAGTTGTAGATCTGCTCACCCTAACAAAAGTACGAACCAAGAGATCTTACAGTAAATGTTCAGCACTTCAAAATAATTTCACGAAGACATAAGAAAACTGGCAGTGTAAGAATGAACACAACTTCTGGGTCTTAGGTGTTGCTGATATTGGAAATTATATTGTTTTTCTGAATTCAATTCCCCTGTGTGTGTGTGTGTATGTGTGTTTGTGTGTGTGTTTTTTAACATAGATGATCTAGCACCTTAACCTACCATGTTGTTTTTACAATGATAGGTCATTGTCTAATTTTGGTAGTTTTCAATGTGGCCATGTATATTGAGTTTTCTTATCCTTTCAAAACAGAGGTTAGCTAAAGTTATTTAGGACTTTCACATCATTAACACCATCCCAAACATAATTCCACCAGCACAATGCAGTGACTGTGCAGACTTTGGCCTTCAGCCTGAAGGAAGGACTTTTAATCCTAAGGCCTATTTGATGACTGCTGGAGTGTACATAGCAGAAATCTTGCCAACAACTTAAAACATAGCTCTCAGTTCCAAGAGAGGAGGATAAGACATCTCCAGCATTTAATTATATTCTCTAAAGCAGAAATCGTGTGCCTGCAATGAAATATAATTACAACTCTCTGTTGTCTCTTTGGGAAAAAAATCAACAAGTCCACTTCTAATCAATTTGTAGATAAAACATAAAGAAAAGAAACTAAACAGGCTTCCTATGTAAGGAAGTTAAACAGAACTTGCACACACATTTGATCTGCCTGAGCATTCATGCAGACCCATCTTTTTAAACAAAGCAAGTACAATCCATGTTCAAGAATATTTCCTTTTGTCTGTGCTACCTTAAACCAAACAAAACCAACCAACAATGTTTTCATGAAACAACTCACCTTCCTCAAATTGAGTCATAAACCCTAGAAAGATATATGTTCCTTCCGTAGATATCAGACCATTTTTGATGCCAATCTTGTTCTATATGTAAGGGAAATGAAGGTGACCCAAGGAGGCCAAAAAAGGTTCCAGACCAACAGGCCTGGCTGGATACACAGTATTTACTACTTTTGCTGTTAGTACAGTTTCTGTCCTATCCTGCATTCTGCATTATTGGTTTCTTTCCTCAGATGTACACTAAACTCAGTTTTCTCTGGGCCTTGGATCTTCCTTTATGAACATCTATATTATAAAAATCTTTAGCTAATGCATCTGTTATGCTTTTTCTTGTCTATCTGACCTTACGATAGTTGTACGAGCCACAACTCAGATAAATTGAGCTAAAATTATCAAACCTTTTGATTAAGAAAAGGTCAGGTGTAAAACAGCAGAAAAAAGGAGAAAGACAACATACCTATCTTTTTCAAATTTTCTATTCCTTCAGGCAAATAAAAGTCAATTCTTTTGTGGAAACTCAGGCTGTAAATCTTGGACCTCTATACATCTGATAGTTGTATGAGCCACTTTTATCAAAGTAGCTGACACACCTTCTTTGGGATAATACTTTATGAATGATAAAGAATGATAAAGTACAATGCAATGAGTTTCTAAATTGCAAATATGTCATATTTTGGAATATAATTTTTTAAAAAAATTCTTGAAAATTTCACACATACTATATATGTATATGTATATATATATAATGTTCTTGGAACATGTCAATCTATCATTTATTTATTCATTTATTTATTTAACTCACTGAGTTCATTTACTGCTTTCCCTATGCTAATGGGTGCGGGCTCATCCTTTTTTTTTCTACAGATAAGATCTGTAGGATCTGGGAGAACCCCCACAAAAGAAAGACACCACAGCATAGCTGCTTGAAGCCTGGACTAAGCAGGTTTCTGTCTCAAGGCCAGGTCCAAACATGGGTCTGAGAAAAGACAGATGCACTAGAAAAGGATGTCTCCACCCAGGTGCTACAAGAATATTGTTTATCCTTGCCACATTTTTGTTGTACTCTCTTGCTTTGAGTTATTTAACAATAACAAAAAAACAACAAAACCCATAACAACAGATACCATATATGCGCCATTTGCCAGATTCCGTTCTGTACAATTTTTAAATAGGTTTTAATTTCTTTGCTCCATTATGATGCATTTATATTGAACACATTTTATTCAGGAGGAGACACGTGGATAAAAGTTAATATTTTGTCTGCATTCATAGGGTATATAAATGCAGGTGTTTAAAATCACTTATTGCAGGAAATGTATTACTTCAGCATAGAATAGGTGCTTTTTGGTATTGTAAAGTCAGAAGTCATTACATTCATAAACATACAAACTAAAGCAAGAGCTTTGCAATCAACAGTTTATACCCCGCCTCTCTGTCTCTCCTTTCCTCTCCATATGCATACATGTATGCATACTTTTTACTATTCACTGAGTGGATTTCCTTACTCATTGATGAGTTGTTACTTATAATACCACAGGGTGAAAACACTACCGTGAACAGCAATAATGTAATGGGAAATGTTCATACCCAGATGACAGTCTTTACTTGGGGCCACAAATCTCCTGATATTATAATAAATACATTGTAAGTAGGTAGGTATGTAGGTACGTAGGTAGGTAGGTAGGTAGTTGGTTACATAGGTAGGTAGGTAGATGATAAATATTGTGCTCATTTATATGTCCTATTTATCTTAGTCTTTAGCAGAAACTTTATAAAAAAGAATGCAAATGTCCCTCAACAGAGGAATGCATATAGAAAATGTGATGCATTTACACAATGGAGTGCTTAGGCAAATGGATGGATCTGGAGAATATCATCATGAGTGAGGTAACCCAGTCACAAAAGAACATACATGCTATGCACTCACTGATAAATGGATATTAGCCCAGAAGGTTGGAATACCTAAGATACAATCCACAAATCACAAGAAACTCAAGAAGAAAGACCAAGTATGGATACTTTGATCCTTCTTAGAAGGGAGAACAAAATACCCATGAGAGGAGATACAGAGACAAAGTGTGGAGCAGAGACTGAAGCAAAGGCCATCCATAGACTGGCACATCTGGGGATCCATCCCATATAGAGTTACCAAACCCAGACACTATTGTGGATGCCAAAAAGTGTTTGCTGATTGGAGCCTGATATAGCTGTCTCGTGAGAGGCTATGCCAGTGCCTGACAAATACAGAGGTGGATGCTCTCAGTCAACTGTTGGATTGAGCATAGGATCCTCAATGGACTAGCTAGAGAAAGGACCCAAGAAGCTTAAGGGATTTGCAGCTCCATAGGAGGAACAACAATATGAACCAACCAATAATACCCCCAAAGCTTCCAGGGACTAAGCCACCAACCAAAGTGTACACATGGAGCGACCCATGGCTCCAGCCACATATGTAGCAGAGGATGACCTTGTGGGACATTAATGGGAGGGGAGGCCCTTGGTCCTGTGAAGGCTTGATGTCCCAGAGTAGGGGGAAGGCTAGTACAGGGAAGCAGGAGTGGGTGAGTTGGTGAGTAGGAGGAGGGGCGATAGGATAAGGGGTTTTCAGAGAGGAAAGGTGATAACATTTGAAATTTTAATAGAGAAAATATCTAAAAAAAATAGCTATCTACCCAAAGGAGAGTATGAAGCATTCATAAAACCAAGCATATCATTTAATGGTTGTCTCATGTATGCGAATTTGTTTCAGTGGTCAAAGTTCACTCCCTCCTGACTTATGAGATGAAATTCCTCTCTCAGAGATTGTCTAGTCTGCAAATGGGACACAATTATTCTACAACCATGCTTGCTTATGGCAAATCACTTTATGGATGTCACAGAAAATTGAGAGATTTCAGTTAAAGCTACAAAATTTCTCAAAAGGGCAGTGGCTACTCATGTGTATCTCTACAGTCCTTCATTTTACATAAATGTTTTGAGATGTGAATGAAATCTTTTTCTACTCATCTGTGACTGTACAACACCTATCCCCTCTAAGAATTCAGCTAAACAATAGATTATAGATACAATGATCGATGATAAACATGAGATAAATATTGAGTATATTTATTTGGCCACATAGCTTATTCATTTTTCAGAGACATTTGCTAAATGAGTCACGTATATCTAGAACAGTTCCAGACTCTAAGTCAGAAGCAAGAGCATGTGGAAAATCATGTGGAAGGGTCTGGCTAGTGATCTGTCACCATGCCTTGCCTTCTCCTTGGCAAAACCTGTGCATTTTCCTCTTATTTGGAGAGCAAAGGGAGAGAATTCAGAAAGCTTCACAATCATCAATGGTATCTATTCTTTATCTGCAAGGATGTATTTTGTTTCACTTCAAAACCACTACTGCATTGCACTTCAGTTATGTGAACATTTATATCAACATAGCTACTAATATACCTAGGTATCTAGGTTCAAATGGCATTCTCAGTACACTGCACTTATGAGTTATGAGTTGTTAACAGCATTTCCTGTAGCTGCAAGAAACTTCTTCTACCCTCCTGTTGAAATTCTGCAGATTTATCTAAAAATGTTAACAGGATCAATTAGCTAAGAAAGCTAGTAATACTAATACTAAAAATAGTAGGAGAAATAAATTACTAACACAATGACTCCAGCTGCAGCCTATAAAGCAGGCAAATCATTAAAAATGAACAAATCAGGGAGTGTGCTCAGCATGAGGGGTGATGATGATACAACTATATCTCTTTCACTATTGGTGGGACAGACATCTTCCTTTTGTTTTATTATGATAAAACAAGATGAATACTCACTTGCAAACATAATAATAGCTACTGTAGGAAATCTGAATTTCAGAAACACCGAAAAATGTAAATAATTTGATTATTTCCCCGAAAAATGTAAATAATTTATTTCCCCAACATCAAAAATTCATCAGAGATAGAATAGTAATAATACTAATCCCAATATTAAGTACTCTTACAGTACCTGATATGCAGGTGCAGACTCCTTTGTTTGCTTACTATTGTTGTCCCCAGATATTGTAAACCTTGCAAGACTAGCAAACGGCATGAAGTAGTCAAAATGGTCTAATTATCAATAATCTTTTAATATTAATAGTGATCTATGTTATTATCATTTGGTAGACATTAAAATCACATTTAAAAGATGATACATATGAAAGGTGCTTATATATAATAAACCAAGAAAATTAGCTGAAGACAATGTTTATAACTTTCATCTTTTCCTTAGTCTTCATCTGCATTTCCTAAAGACATATCAACTAGCAAGTGATACCTATGAAACATTTGTAAAAGGCAAAATACTCCTGAAGGTGCAGCTCGAAGTCAGCATATTTCATGAAACAGCTGTCTGAACCTTCCAGTCATGGGTGACCTTTGTCTCTTTAGTCGTCAGTGCACAGTGCCTATGACATGCACCTGTCATTTTTGGTTTGCAGTCATAGTTCATCTGTATCAATAATCTGAATTCCTCTTGGGTTAACATCCTCTGTCATTTATTTCTTACCCAGAAGTCAAAAGAAAACAACAACAACAACAAGAAGAACAAAACAGAATACAGTGCTCTCAAGATAAAGATGACATAGCAATCGGAAGGTCAGTGAGGAGAAAAGAGGTGGAGAGAGTGTAGCTGTAGCCCTAACAGGCCGTCACAAAAAACAGCAGGAAATCAGAAACAAGATCCTGTCTGGTTCCTAAAAAGGAATGTAAAGTCTTCATTTGACTACATTATTTTCACCTTGAAAGAAATCCATTAGACCCTGTAAATGACCACTTACACCCACAGAGAAGTAACTGCTCTCAGCTTTGGTCAGAGAAGCTTCCTTTTACATGGTTGATAGTAACTGCATATACTTGTAACTCATCAAAATGCTGAATATAAATGACTGTGGAATGCTCAATAAGAAATTATACATCCAAAAAAAGAAATTATACATCCAATTCTCTCCTCCAAGGCTCAGGCATATCACAGGAAAATTATGGAAGAAAGAAGATAAGAGCTGGAAGAAGGGAGTGTGTGTGTGGAATACTGACTTCCCAGCCAAACATGGTTGTATATCTCTTGAACTCACAGCAGCTATGATTGCCTGCATCGGATTGGATCAATTGACATACAATAAAATAATGGTGGAAATGGAAGGAGAAACATTTGTCTTTAGTGGTGTAAACCACTAAGCACCATGGGTAAAGTGCCCATGCTCCTAGCAAATGCTCACGAGCACTCCGAGTAAATGACCCAATGAAACTTATAGCACTGGAAAGAACAAAACAAAACAAAAAGACACAAAAGTAGAAAAGGAACTAGTTGAGAAAAGGAAGAGGATTGGAAGGTGACAAGGTAGGATAATGGGGGAAAGATCAAAATATATTATGTTCATGTATAAAAATTATTTCTATAATGAAACATTAAATATAATCAATATATGCTAATAAAATACTACATCAAGCCATCTCTTATCATTTCTTTTTTTTCTCTACTCCAGAGCTTTGTAGGTATTAGACAAAAGCTCTACCTCTTAACTGTAGCAATAGGGCACTCTAAATGTTTTCTACTGACTGAATTGGGAACTCGCTGAAGCCATTTTATAAGCAAATCACATCATGAACTAAGAATCATGGTTCAAGACTGAGATAGTCTAAAGTGTGCCATGAATCATGTTGTAACAAGGAAGGAAATTTCACTTTTCTTTGGCCAGTGATGTTACCCCCTGATTCACTCTGCTCCTTCTTTTCCATCTATACAATTGGGTGTTACTGAGAACTGAGGAGGATCTTAGTTTGAGCCTGTCTGTCGCTGGACCTTCTTTTCTTCAGGCTCCTCTTCATTACTGCTGTTCTTTCAGACAGGAACAATTATGGGTGAGAGTTTTGACTTTGGGATGGCAACTCCCTTTCGCACTTGATACCCTGTCTTTCTGCTGGAGGTAGGCTCTTACAAGTTCTCTCTCCCCACTGTAGGGCATTTTATCTAAGGTCCCTCACTACCATGTGGTTGCTGGGAATTGAACTCAAGACCTCTGGGAGTGCAGTCAATGTTCTTAACCACTTAACCATTTCTCTCAGCCCTAAAAATTAAAGTTTAGGAGAAAAAAAAAACCCTCATAAAATCCTGTTCGTAATCAGAAGATCTAGAATCTAGTGACTGCTACATTTCATTGCCTCTCAATGCCTGAAGGTAAATCCTAAAGAAATAATGTTCTGCAAATTTCTAATTAAAAAAAAGAAAAGTGATCTTGCCAAAGTGTATACTATAATCAAGAAGAAAATGACTCTTTGATTCTGAGCATATCATCAATACATGAAGGACATAACTAACCAGTTACAGAAATGTAACCAACACAAATGAGAAAATATGTTACTAATAAATCTATGTTCTTGTCAGCCCCTATGTTCTGGAGAAAAAAAATGGTATTGCTTATATTAAACTGAATATTATGATTGAATCAAGACAAATGATAGTTTTGGTAGAGTCTATATGAATTAAATTATTACAGATCTTTATATGTAATTTTCTTGTTCTTAATATGAAAATAGATATGAACTATTTATTAAATTCCTCTCTATAACAACAAATAAATGAAAAAATGTCTTTTAACCCATGATTTCTAGACGTCCCCTAGATATTTCCTCACATAAAATTGTGATTTTGTCCTATTAAGCTCCTTAGAGTTTCCACAACAAGCTACTGCTCAATTCTTCATATTTGTTTAGTATATTACATTTAATGTGTGTACCTTTCCAGATCTAAAGTGACTTATTATTGTTTAGCATTCATATGAGGCATGACCTCTCCCAGGCAAACCCTAATAACTATTCCCCACCTTGACATTAAGCCAAAACTCATTATATGGGCTATCAAATAATATGATATCATAACATCTGAGTGATATTTCTTATACATTTGCTGAACAATAACTGAATGAGTTGCTGAGTGAATATTTGTGTACTCCTCTACAACCCACATGAGTAGTTATTATCTATTGTTTAAGAGACTTCATATGTCAATAAACAAAATAAATCATACATCAAGCTATTATAGTTTTTTTTATTTCAACAGCATAATACAAATGCAGTCATTCCATTATGTTACAAATTATGTAAAAGACATTAATGTTCCAACCTATATTTAAGAATTCTAAATGCTCAGGGATCTTATCCTCAGGAGATCTCTAAAGTGGTTATCAACAATTATCATGGAATTTATTTATGGCATTTATCACCTAGAAATAGCTCTTGTTCATATGCATTCTAATTGGTGACTTTTCTCTGAAGTATTTTCTTTAATTGGCTCTAACATCAGAAAAGACGGATCCAATTAAGGACTCATTCCTTAGAATTAAAAATAACTAATGCCATCATCAAAAACAGCAAGATAAATTATTGTTGAAGGGAAGTTAGAAAGCTGTTGACTATACTTAGTCCAAAGTGACTCAAACATGAATAAATAATGGCATCACAGAAGTATCAGCATTTTTGTGACATTGTAGCAATACATGAATGCTAAAGCCTTCACTTGGTCAGGCTATTGGAAACTAATAGGCTATACTACAATTGCTCACAATTTTAGGGAAGGAAATGCAAAACTTGTGCATTGATGCAAGTTTCAGCTTTCTCAAGCTTAGATGTATCAGACTAGGTAATTTACTTAAACCTTTTCATGTTAGTTTACTTACTTGGAAAATAGATGTAGCGCTACTTTCCTTAGATGTTTCTACTAAAAAACAACAATTAATATGCATGTACCATAATGTAAAGGAGAAAATGGCCTCTTCTCTAGCAATACCTGACACTCCTCTTGTCACTTCTCTAACCTTTTTCCACACATAACCTGCTGAACTAAAGTAAGATCTCCAAGCTGTTTCTTGCTCTTCTTTCCTCTCCTCCAATTCCTCATGGGTACCTCAGCCCCTGGTTCCAAAATATCGGAATTCCTTAGACCACTAATATTAATTTAATGATGTTTTCAGAAGGTATCTTTCTCTTTGTCTTCAGTATATGAATGTTTTAGATATAATAGCTATCCACTGTGACCTTCACTGCACAAAGACAAAGATTGTTTAACAAGAAAAAGTAAGAATACATATAGTTAGGAGAGAGTAAACCTTAAAATTAATACATTTTATGTTGTAAAAAATTATTTGTGCTTAGTACCTTTTCTTAAGGTACCTAGGGATCAGTAGCAGTTCCATTAGAAGCTCACACATGTTAACATCACAGCATATGGAATGTTGAGTGGAAGAAGTCTCCTCTACAGGTGGCCCTGCTGTAAGTATTACCAATAGATAAGACTTCATAGATCTCAGGTGACTGAACACATATATCTCAGAGACAAAAACAAAAGAAGTAGAGACAACAAGATTAACTGCTTCAAATACAAGAAATAATAACTTTACCACAAGAATGTCCCTTTGTCTTATGAAAAAATTCTAAAGCAGTGATTTATTAAAATGGAGTTGAATAGATAAGAAAAAAGATGTGATTGAATGAGGAGACCAAGTTCCATCCCTCTGAAGCAGAACTTGGCAGCTTTGGCTATGTGGCTTTGCCTTTAGAGTCAAGAATATATGAAAATGAGTATGGACTCTCCCTCAGAGACTAAGGACAATTCCTGAGGTCAGGCATGTGTCAGGGTTGTCCATACACAGAGGCCTAGAGAGACTATTGAAGGTGAAGCTTGGATTTCATTAGAGACCTCAAGACACTGGATATGCCAGAGTCCTGGGATACTTGCTGAAAAAAGCTGCTAACAGACAGAATTAGAAACAGACAGAGAAAGGTGTATTGTAGTCAATAAAGGAACTGGAGATCTGAAGAGCATTTGACATCAGATATGGATATGCAGAGTTTGAAGTTTGCCCAATTGGTTTTCAGATGTGATTTGTGTGATGGTTTCTATACGCTCAGCCCTGGGAGTGGCACTATTAGGAGGTGTGACCTTGTTAGAGTAGGTGTAACACTGTGGGCACAAGCTTTAATACCCTTATGCTAAATGGAAGCAAGTTTTCTTCTAGTGGCTTTCAGATGAAGATGTAGAACTCTCATCTCCTCCTGCACCATGTCTGCCTGGAATGCTTCCATGCTCCCACCTTGATGATACTGGACTGAACCTCTGAACCTTTAAGCCAGCCCCAATTAAATGTTGTCTTTTAAAAAGTTGCCTTAGTCATGGTGTCGAACAACAATATGAACTAACTAGCACCCTCAGAACTCCCAGGGTCTCAACCACCAACCAAGGACTGCACATGGTGGGTCTAATTGTTCTGGCAGCACGTGTATAGTAGAGGATTGCAAATTCAATCATCAATAGGAGGAGAGGATCTTGGCCCTGTGAAGGTTCTGTGCCCCAGTGTAGGGGAATGCCAGGGCCAATAAGTGGGAGAGGGTGGGGTGGCAAGCATGGGGAGAGGGGAGGCAATAGGTGTTTGTTCTTGTTGTTTTTGTTTCTTTGTTTTTTTGGAGGGGAAACTGGGAAAGGAGAAATTTACATGTAAATAAAGAAAATATCTAAAAAAAAAAATCCAAAAGTCCTCCAAAAAAAAAAAAAAAAAAAAAAGAAAGAAACAAAACCCCAACTAAGACAGAAGTTGGTACCAGGTACTGGGATAGTGCTGTGATAGGCCTGACCATACTTTTGTTTAGAAGAATGTGGATTTGGGGACTTTAGATTTGAAAAGTAATGGAATGTTTTAAATGGGGCTTAATGGTCCATTCTAGTAGTTATGTAGAAGACTTTGTTGCTGAGAGTGATTTGAACTGTTCAGACCTGGTTCAAGAGGTTTCAGTGGGAGAAGAATTTCAGTAAGTGGCCTAGGGTTTTGAAGAATATGGCTGGCTTTTGCCCTTGTCTGAATCATTTATCTGAGTCTAAGATAACAAAATTAATATTAATTACATTGATAAAGAAAATCTTAAAACACCCAGCAGAGACTTTGTTCTCTGGTTAAGTCTCATGGAGAGAGTTTTGAACAAGTGTAGGAAGCTTAGAAAAGAAAAATATAAACTACATAGTTTGAGTATTAAAGGGGCACCAGGAAGTGAAATGGAGCTGAATCTTGTGTTCAAGGATATTAAATGGAATTAAGGAAGTGATGACCTTGGAGCAAGATCCCACCCAACTAAGTTTAGATCCAGACATGGTGGCACATATCTTCAATTCCAGGAGACAAAGCCAAGCAGATCTCTGAGTTCAAGACCAGCCTGGGACAGAGCAGGTTCTAGGTGAAATAATGCATAGATCCAGGCATGATAGAACAAACCTTTAAATCCAGCATTACAGGATACAGAGCCATGCAAATCTCTGAGTTCAAGGCCAATCTACAGAGCAAGTTCTAGGACAGCCAAGCTTAGGCAGTGAAGAAGTTAGAAAACAGAAAGCTGGTGATAATGGAATAGAACAAGGGGTCCATTTTCCAGCCACAGCAAACAGCAGAACTCAGCAGCTTTAACCATATGGCTTTGGCTTTAGAGTCTTAAAAGAAGGGACTATTGGAAGAATTGATGCTGGTTATCTGGAGGTAAGAAATTAGCAGTGATTAAGAAGAGGCCAGTATCACTGAGGTGAAATCTTCTGGGAAGTGTTTTCTGAGATCACAAAGAAGCTGTTTTCCTGAAGTAGCCAACAGTGCACCTCATGCTGCAGCTGAGCTCGGTGATCTGTAAGAATCCCCCAAGTTGTAATGGTTTTGAAGGCAAGAAGGGTTCATGAAGAACAGCTGGGGCTTGGCACTGTTAGAGGCCAGGGAAGACCATTGGTGAAGGTGTAGCTTCAGTTGCATCTGACAGCCCTGGATTGAAGGGGTTATGCGAAGAAATTGAGGCTCAGCAGTATAAAGAGAGTCTATGAGAGGCCATTGTGAAGCCTAGTTGCAAGACCCCAGTGTATTGGAGATACTAGTACCATAGGATGATCACCAAAAGCTGCACCAGCAATGAAGTGGAGTAAACCAGAGTCTAGAGTGCCACAGAGGGCAGAGCTGAAGATGTGACCCAAGTCCTTTGAAAGATCCCAGAAGATCAGTTGTGAATCCCAGTCATTGGAACAAGAAGCAGTAAAATTGAAATTGACTTGGAGATCCCAAGTTGTTAAAGATGCCAGAGATGTGGGATACCTGCTGGGGACAGCTGCTATCAGGGAATGGAACCAGCCCAAGAGAAAGAAGTTTGTTAAAGTCAACAAAGATGAAACAGGAGTTGGAGATCTGAAAACTGCTTTGACATCAGACATGGAGATGCAGACTTTGGAGTTTGCCCAGCAAGGTTTTTTTGTCTTGCTTTGGGGATTACAGTTAACTGATTGCATGCATTTCAGAAAAGACTTTCAATTTTGGACTTTTATGATAGTTGAGACTATTATAGACTATAGGAACTTTGGAAGTAGGACTAAATGTACATTTTTTAAAATTATACTATTGCTAGGTATGGTCTCCATAGACTCATGTGTTACAACAAGTCTTCAAAAGAAGATGTAGAACTCTTCAGGCTCCTCCTGCCTGAACTTTGATGGTGCTGCCATATGTCCACCTTGATGGTATTGGACTGAACCGCTGAAATTGGTCTGGTATCTCTTCACTATGCTTCCTCACCTCCAATTTGGGATAGTTATATGTATATATATATATATATATATATATATATATATATATATATATATATATATATATACATATATATTGTGCAATTTTAAGATGTAAGTATGTGATTGGCTTTTTCATTGATTGTTCAGTTAAGAGATTGCATGAATTTCAGAAGAAACTTTGCACTTTTAATTTTAAACAAATTTGAGTCTTTTATAGACTCTGGGGACTTTTGAAGTTGAACTAAATGAATTTTGCATTATGATATGGCTACAAACCTGGGGAGGGGCGTCAGGGACTGGAATGTGGTAGCTTGAATAACAATGGCTCCCATAGACCCATAGGGAGTGGTACTATTAGGAGATATGGCTTTGTTTGACTAGGTGTGACTTTGTAGGAGGAAGTTCTTCGCTAGTGGTAAGGCTTTGATGTTTCTAATGCTCAAGCTAGCTCCAGTGTGGCATCAATTTTCTGCTGCCTGCCAATCAGGATGTAGACCTTTCAGCCCCTTCTCTAGTAACATGTCTTCCTGCAAGTTACCATGCTCTGCTCTATGACAATACTGGTCTAAACCTCTCAACTGTGAGCCAGCCACAAGTAAACGTTTTCCTTTATGAGCTGCCATGGCCATCATGTTTTCTCATAGCAATAAACCCCAAGACAAGAGGTGAACCAGTCTCTGTTTGAGATGTCTGTAGGGAGCAATCTTGTCCTGTGCCAATCAAAAGGAGGAAGCAGCTCTCAGTTCTTTCAGATCAGTGTGTAAACATTTGCATAAGGAAGAGGAAGTTATGATGGTTTGTTCCTTCTTAGCCCAGGGAGTGGCACTATTAGAAAGTGTGGCCTTGTTGGAGTATGTGTGGCTTTGTTGGGGTATGCATGTCAGAGTGGGCATGGGCTTTAAGACCCTTGTCCTAGCTTCTTGGAAGCCAATCTTCTCCTGGCAGCCTTCAGATGAAGAACTCTCAGCTCCTCTTGTACCATGATAGCCAGGACTCTACCATGCTGCTGCCTTGGTGATAATAGACTGAAACTTTGAACCTGTAAGTAATTCTCAATTAAATGTTTTCCTTATATGAGTTGCATTGGTCATGGTGTCTGCTCACAGGAGTAAAACCCTTACTAAGACAAAGGCTATTATGCCCAATTCCCATGGGTCTGAAGCATTAGTCCTTGGCATGGCTGTGTTCATGTCAATAATACACAGTTACTCAGGATTTCATCTGTTTTTTCCATAACCAGCCAAGATTTCCTCCACTCCACACAAAAGGAAACATATTAGAAACCTATAATAATTCCACTAAGTTCAAAGAAGTTCTAGTAAAATCATAATAAAACAAAGATTTCTGCTTTCTCTGCTTTCAGATACAGTGAATAAAGTCTTTACTAGAGCAATTAAATAAACATATGAAATAAAGGGCATACAAACAAGAAAGTATCCTTATTTGCAAATTATATATTCTGTCAATGAGATCCCAAAGGTTAGGCAAGAAACTCTTAGAAATGATGAACGTTTACAGTGAAGAGGAATGATAGATACAAAAATTAATAAATTTCCTGTATTCTAACAGAAACATACTAGAAAAAAAAAGAAGACAGCAATCTTGAATGAGAATTCAACATTATTTCAAAATAATTTTTTTTGGAAAAATTTAACCAATAAAGTGAAAGATCTACATAAAGAAAAATTTAAAATATTGAATAAAGAAATTAAAGAAGATACAATAAATGGAAGAGGATTCTCACACTTGTGGATTAGCAAAAATAATAATGTAAAACTGGTTATTTTAATTGAAATCATTCTTCAAATTTAATGTAATGTTCATCAAAATTCCAATATCAGTCTTTTCATAAATAGGAAAATAATTTTTAAAATTCATATGAAATCTGGGTAGTCAAATAATTCTTAACAAAATACATATTAGTGGTATCACCATACTTGACTTCAAGCTATATTGTTAACAAAAACATTATGCTACAGGCACCAAAAAACATGTAGATCCCTAGGTTCAAGCATAAATGTGTAAACCCAAGCAGCTATACTCACCCAATTCTTGATAAAGAGTCTAAAAATAAACATTGGGAAAAAAGTAGCATAAATAACATCCTTCAATCATTCATAATGGTAGTGGAAAATTTGGACATACAAATGTGAAAAAAAAATCCTTATCTTTCTCCCACAATAAAATAAAATCCAAAATGGGCCAACAATTTCAATGTAAGACTTGAAATTCTGAAACTGTTATAGAAAAAAAAAAATACACCACTTCAAGGTGCAGGTGTAGGCAAAGACTCTCTGAAAAGGATTCTTCTTACTCAGAAAGCATTGTCAGGAAACTAACAACTGAGAGGATTTCATGAAATTAAAAACTGCAGTCAGGAGAAAACAAAAACTGTCAAAAGGAATAGGTCCAAAGAATAGGAGAAAGTATTTGCTAACTGTACAACTGAAAGATGATTAAAATATATAACTACATAGATATATACATATGATTAATATCTATAACTACAATGAACAAGCAAAACTAAATAAGAAAGCAAACAACTCAAACAGTAAATGTGCTACTAAAATGAAGAGTTAGTTCTTGTGAGAAGAAAAACAAATGAATATAAAGTACATAAAAAACTGTTAATTTTTATTGTCCATCAGAGAAATGCATGATGTGCAATGCAGAGTGGTCAATAGAAACAACAAGGACAGAATCAGAAGGTTGTACTTATATGTATATATATATATATACTCATACATATATCATATACATACATATATATACATCATATACATACATATACATACATCACATACATATATCATATACATACATATACATCATATACATACATACATATTCATATAAATACATATACAAGCATACATAGTTATACATGCATAAGCATACATATGCATGAATATATATACATGTACATAACTACATAGCATATATACATATAAAGATATTTGTTGGGTTTTTTTAAATTTTTCTTCCTTTTTTGTGATTTTCACATGATGTACCCTAATCCCTCTCATCTCCCCATACCCATACCTTTGGACCCACACTCCACCCTTGCAACTCTCCTGCAAAGAAAATAATCTTGTGGAAGCTACAGTGTGTCACAGTGTGTTCCACAGAATACTATTTGTTTATACTGCTTTGCTTGAAATACTCATTGCAGTCATTAGTCTAGTTCCAGGTCTATGATTTCTGCTACACTATCAATAGCAATCCTCACTCAAAATCCTTTAGGATATCCTGTTGTCACCTTATGTCATGGAGATCCTGTAGCTTTGGACCTGCAGGATTAGCACTTTCAGGTGCTCTAGCAGTTCAAAGATGGAGCAGATATTGGAGTGGGCCAATTTAAAGCTCCTGATTTGGGCCTGGGTGGTAGCTGAGATGGTCAGCCCATGAGCTCTTTTGTACCCACACTACTAGGGAAAGCTCATCCAATGTTGCAGCTGGCCAGGACCAAAGCCATCTCTCCCACTATCATGACCTTGGGCTGGTTCATCCATGCCCCCAACATCAGAACCAGCTCTACTGTGATGCTCAGGTAAGGTGTAAGGCCCAGTCTCCCAAGTTCTGCAAGCAATGACTGGAGCCAACTCTCTGACTCTCATTACACAGACCAAATCTAACAGCTTCAGGTGATGGGGGCAAGGCCATCGAGGTCATCTTTCCCTTACCCATGCCAATGCACAGCATAGAAGTTGAGGGGCCAGCTCTCTCCCATCTCCACTACCAGGATTAACTCTACTATGCTGTCCAGATGTGGTGCAGGGACTGCTCTCCTGAGTACTGCAGCTGGCAAGGGGGAAGGATAGCTCTCTGGATCTCAAGCCTTTGGCTCCAGTTATCTCATGATGCCCCGGCCAGGGTGGGGCCAGTTCTGCTTAACCCTCAGTTATCAATATGGCCCCAGGCAGCAGCCTAGATCAGGGATGTCTTCCCGGCCTTTGGTGGTTACAGACCCCTGCAGGTGCAGTCCCATGGAACCAGACATCACCATAGGTGACAGCATGGGTCAGGAATCTCATCACAGCCTTAGGTGACATTGACAGCAACTCACATCACATTGTTCTTTACTACTCTTGTGCCTCCAATTCTGCCCTTTTTCATTGTGGACACATTTTTCTGCTTCTCTTTCTCTTCCATTTTTGCACCACCTACTTGCTCCACGTATTGATGCCCAGGGACTCTGGGTATCTGGAGTCATTTCATGAGTGGTATCAGGGATATAATGCCCTACCTGTGCCATGTGGCACTGGGGAGGGGTTGTATTCAGTGTTCTTCCTATGGGGCTGCAAACCCCTTCAGCACCTTGAGTCCTGAGTTTTTTATCTTAGCCATTCTGACTAGTGTGAGGTGGAATCAGGGTTGTTTTGATTTGTATTTTCCTGATGACTAAGGATATTGAACATTGCTTTATGTGCTTCTGCCTTACTTTGGGGTCCATTTCATATACAGCTACCAAACCCAGACACTATTGTGGATGCCAAAAAGTACTGGCTGACAGGAGCCTGATATAGCTGTCTCCTGAGAGAATCTCCCAGAGCCTGACAAATACAGAGGTAGATGCTCACAACCAAGCATTGGACTGAACATGGGGTCACCAATGGAAGAGTTAGAGAAAGGACTGAAGTAGTTGAACGGGTTTGCAACCCCATAGGAGAAACAACAATCTCAACAAACCAGATGCCCCAGAGCTCCCAGGGACTAAACCACCAACCAAGAGAACACATGGCTCCAGCTGCATATGTAGCAGAGGGTGGCCTTGTCAGATATCAATGGGAGGAGAGGCCCTTGATCCTGTGAAGGCTCAATGACCCAGTGTAGGAAAATGACAGGACTGGGAAGGGGGATTTGGTGGATGAGTGGGGGAACACCCTCATAGAAGCAGGGGGAAGGGGAATTGGATAGGGAGTTTCTGGGAGAGAAATGAGGAAAAGGGCTAACATTTGAAATGTAAATAAAATATCTAATCAAAATTATATATGTATACATATAATATATATACATATGTAATACATATACCTATAACATACATATATGTGTATGTATATATACATATATGTGTGTGTATATACTTTATATACATATACATATATATGTATATACACACACACATATATATACAGAGTATAGCTTTAGGGGAAGCCTCCATTCCAGTTTTGTGGGGACCCACATGGAGACTGAACTGCACATCTGCCCTATATGTGGTAGGCCCTCATTCCAACCCATGTATGTTCCTTGATTGGTAGCTCAGTCTCTGAGAACTCCCAGGGGTCAAGATTAGTTGTCTGTTGGTCTTCTTGTGGCATTCTTGTCCCCTGTAGGGCCTTCAATTTTTACCCCAACTCTTCCATAAAGGCTCCCAATCTCTGTTTGACTGTGAGTATCTGCATCTGTTTCATTTAGCTGCTGGAAAGTGTCTCTCAGAGAACAGTTATGCTGGGTTCCTGTCTGCATGCATAATTGAATATTATTAATAATGTCAGGGATTAGTGCTTGTCCATGGGATGGGTCTCAAGTTGGGGCATTCCTTCAGTATTTGATCTATCTTTGTCCCTGCATTTCTTTTGAACAGGACAAATTTTGGGTCAAAGGTTTGTGGGTGGGATAGTGTCCTTATCTTTCCATTGTGGGTCTTGCCTTCAGGTTCAATGTCCCCACTGTTAGGCACCTCAGCTAAGCTCACCTACTTTGACTCCTTGGAGCTTCCTAGAGATACTTACATCCCTACAGCTTCAGATTTCCATTCATTCTTCTGACCCTCTTTGTCTTTCTTCTGTCTCATTCTACATCTGATCATGCCCTCCAATTACCTCCCTTCTCCCCTCTTCCACCCAGTTCCCTCCCTCCATCTGCCTCCCATGACTATTTTGTTTGGCCTTCTAAGTGTGATTCAAGCCTGAACCTTCCTTTTTGTTTAATTTCTTTGGGTCTGTGGGATATGTTATGATATTCTGCACTTTATCGATAATATACACTTATCTGTGAATATATTTCATGCATGTCCTTTTGTATTTAGGTTACCTCACTCAGAATATTTTCTGTAGTTCCATCCATTTGCCTGCAAAATTCATAAAAAACCCACAATTCAATAACAACTAAAGAATATATATAGAAAAATGTGGTTCATTTACACAATGGAATACAATCTCCTTTAATATATATTAAAGACATATACTCCATTTTAATTAGATTATTTGCTTTGTTGATGTCTAGTTTCTTAAGTTCTTGTTTTATTTTTTATTAAATATTTTCTTTATTTACATGTCATATGATATGTCCTTCCTCAGTTTCCCCTCTGATAAAAAGAATAAAATAAAATAAAATAAAATGAACCCTGTTCCCTCCTCCCTCCCCCTGCTCACCAACCTACCCTTTCCAGCTTCCTGGCCCTGGCATTCCCCTACACTGGGGCATGGAACCTTCACAGGGCCAAGGGCCTTTCCTCCCTTGATGAGTGACTAGGCCATCCTCTGCTACATATGCAGCTGGAGCCATGAGTCCCACCATGTGTGCTCTTTGGTTGGTGATTTAGTCCCTGGGAGCTCTGAGGGTATTAGTTAGTTAGATATGAGGTTGGTGAAGACTGTTTTCCATTCAGTAGGCTGCCATTTTGTCGTTTTGCCAGTTTCCTTTCCCTCACAGAAGTCTTTTAGTTTCATGAGGTACCATTTATTAATTTTTGATCTTAGAGCCTGAGCTGTTGGTGTTCTGTTCAGAAAGTTTCATTTTTTTGCCAGTGTGTTCTAGGCTATTCCCCACTTCTTCTTTTATCAAGTTTAGTGCACCTGTTTTTATTCTGAAGTCTTTAAATCACTTGGACAGAATTTTATGCAGGGTATTATGGATAGATATGGATTTGCATTCTTCTACATGCAGACATCCAGTTAAACCAGCACCATTTACTGAAAATGTTTTCCTTCTTCCATTGTATAATTTTGGCTTCTTTGTCCTATATTGAGTTTCCACAGATATGTAGATTTACTTCAGTGTCATTGATTCTGTTCTATTAATCAACCTCTCTGTTTTTATCTTCATGCCGTGTGATTTTTATTATTGTTGTTCTGTAGTATACACTGAAATGAGGGATCGAGATTCCATCAGAAGTTCTTTAATTGTGCAGAATTATTTCAGATATCCTGGGTTTTTGTTGTTCAACATAAAATTGAATATTGTTATTTCAATGTCTATAAAGAATTATATTAGAAATTTGATGAGAATTTTATTGACTCTGTACATTGCTTTTGGCAAGATGGCCATTTTACTATGTAATTCTATTGATCCATATGCATGGGAGATCTTTCCATCTTCTGATAATTTCTCTAGTTTCTTTCATCAAAGACTTTAGTTCTTGCTTAGTTACAATTCCACCAAGATATTTTACAATATTGAGCCAGTTGTAAAGGGTGTCATTTCCTTGATTTTATTCTCAGTCCACATATTATTCATATAAAGCAAAACTACTGATTTTTTTGAGTTAATTTGTACCTAGCTACTTTCGAAATGTTTATCAGCTGTAGGGATTTCCTGACTATTTGGGGGGTCATTTATATATAATATCATATAGTCTGCAAATAGGGATATTTTGGCTTCAACCTTTTTAATTAGTATTCTTTGATTCCCTTTAGTTATCTTATTGTTCTAGTTAAAGCTATATTCAATAGATATAGACAGAGGAGATGGGCTTGTCTTGTTTCGTCCCCAATGTTAGTGGAATTGTTTTAAGTTTCTCTCCATTTAATTTGATGTAGATCATCAACTTCCTGTATATTGCCTTTATTATGTTTATCCTTTGTATCTCTGATATCTCCAAGAGTTTTATCATGAAGGGCTGTAGAATTAGTCAAAGGCTTTTTCAACGTCTAAGGAGACAATCATGTGTGGTTTTTGTTTTTTTGTTTGTTTGTTTGTTTTTTGTTTTTTCCTTGCAGTTTCTTTATATGATTGATTACATTGGTAGATTTTTATAAGTTGAACCACCCTTGCATTCCTGGGATGAATTCTGTTTGATCATGGTGAATACTCTTTTTGATTGCTCTCAGATTTAGTCTAAGTATTTTATTGAGTATGTTCACTTCAATGTTCTTGAGGGTAATTCTCCTTTTTGGTCTCTAATTATCTTTGTTTAGTCTTTGTATGGTTTGAATACCAGGGTAACTGTGGCCTCACAAAATGAACTTGGCAATGTCTTTTCTGCTTCTATTTTGTGTAATAATTGAGGAGTATTGGTGTTAGCTATTCTTTGAAAGTCTAGTAGAATTCTTCAATAAAAATATCTTGCCTTGGGAGGTTTTTTAATGACTGCTTCTATTTACTTAGGGATCATAGCTTTATTTAAATTGCTTATTTGATCTTGATTTAACTTTAGTAAGTGGTATCTATTTATTGGTTTTTTTTATTTCTTTTTGATTTTTCAATTTTGTGGAGTATAGTTTGTTGAAGTATGACCAAATGATTCTTTGGATTTCTGTGGTATCTGTTCTTATGTTTCCTTTTTCATTTCTGATTTTATTAATTTGGATGTTCTCTTTCTGCCTTTAAATTAGTTTGGATGAGTTTTCTATCTTGTTGATTTTCTCAAAAGACCAACTCTTTGTTTCATTGATTCTTTTTATTATTATCTTTGTTTCTATTTTATTAATTTTAGATCTGAGTTTGATTATTTCTTATCATTTAATCATCTTGGATGTGTTTGCTTCTTTTTGTTCTAGAGCTTTCAGTGTTCTTAGGTCACTAGTATGAGATGACTCTAATTTCTTTATGAAATCACTTAGTACTACAAACTTTCCTCTTAGTACAGATTTCATGCATTTGGGTACATTTTCCCTTGATTTTTATTTAATTCTAGGACATATTTAATTTTTTTCTTATTTCTTCTTTGACCTGGTGGTCAATCAGTGGAGAGCTGTTCAGTTTACATAAGTTCATAGGCTTTCTATTGTTTCTATTGTTGTTGAAGTCCAACTTTACTGTAGTGGTCTGAGAAGATAAGTGGTATGACATTTCAATTTCCATCTTTTTGTACAGACATGCTTTGTACCTGAGTATATGGTCAATTTTAGAGAGTGTTCCACAAGGTGGTGAGAAGAAGGTATATTCTTTTATGATTGAGAGAATGATCTGTAGTTATCTGGGAGGTCTGTTTGAATTATAGCATATATTATTTCTGTTATTTCTGTTTAGTTTTATCTAGATGAAAAGACCATTGGTAAAATTGGTTCAAATTTAAAAGTTTCTCGCTTTTTTTTTTTGTTTGTTTTTTGTTTTTTGTTTTTTTTCGAGACAGGGTTTCTCTGTGTAGCCCTGGCTGTCCTGGAACTCACTCTGTAGACCAGGCTGGCCTTGAACTCAGAAATTCGCCTGCCTCTGCCTCCCAAGTGCTGGGACTAAAGGCATGCACCACCACTGCCCGGCGGTTTCTCGCTTTTAAAGTGTGGAGTTTTATATGTTATTTAAGTTTTTGTTTTCAAATGTTGGTGCTCTTGCATTTGGGGCACAGGTGTTCAGAGATGTCATCTTGGTAGATTTTACCTTTGATGAGTATGAAGTGTCTTTTCCCATTTCATTTGTTTAACTTAGGATGGAATTCTATTTTGTTAGATAATAGAATGAATACCACAGCTTGGTTTTTTATGTGTCCATTTCCTTGGAAAAAAATTTTGCAGCTCTTAATCTGAGGTAATGTCTACCTTTGATGTTGTTCTTATATGCAGAATAATAGTGGAAGCTATTTTCACATTTACTCTGTTAAGTCAGTGATTTTTTTTTAAATAGGGGAATTAATTCCATTGATGTTGGCATATATTAATGACCTATGACTGTTAATTCCTGTCGGGGGTTGGGTGTGGGTATATTTTCTTTTGGTTTTGCTGGTATGAAATTATTTCTTGTGTTTTCTTGCCTGTAATTAACCTCATTGGGTCAGAGATTTTCTCTAATATCTTCCATAAAGCTGGATTTGTAGATAGATATTGCTTGGTTTTGTCATGGAATATATTGTTTCTCAATCCAAGATGATTGAAAGTTTTGTTAGAAGGGAGTGCTCTGACCCTGGGACTCAGGTAAGATCACCATTTTATTCCAGTGACTTTCTAAGGTGGGACAAGCAGGGAGGCACAGGACAGAGAAGTGGCAGGACAGCTGGGACAGTATCCTTTCTACCTCCATCTACAACTAGGAGGGACAGCAGATCCACAACCATCTCTGCACCTTTTCCACAAGCACAGAGCTTGTCTCCAGGGTGTGCTCTGGCCCCAGGACTCAGGAGGGATGGCTGATCCACAGCCCTCAGCACACAGGACTTACTGGGGAGAGTTGAACTCCCATAAGTGCTGACACAGGCTTACAGACACACAATAGGAACAAGCTCTAGCCAGATACAGCAAGAACATTTAACACCAGAAATTAACAAAAGTGAAAGGCAAATGAAAGAATCTTACCAACAGAAACCAAGACTACTTGGCATCATCAAAACATAGTACTCCCACTACAATAAGTCCTGGATACCCCAACATACCAGAAAAGCAAGATTTGGATCTAAATTCATATCTCATGATGGTGAGAGAAGAATGTAAGAAGGACATAAATAACTCCCTTAAATAAATACAGGATAACACAGGTCCTTAAACACAGGTCCTAAGAAGCACAAGCCCTTAAAGAGGAAACACAAAAATCCCTTAAAGAATTACAGGAAAGCACAACCAAACAGGTGAAGGAATTGAACAAAACCATCCAAGATCTAAATATGGAAGTAGAAACAATTAAGAAATTACAAAGTGCTCTTACTCTTGCTTCTCCTCCTTACTTCTTACCCTGTTGGTCCCCCTCTCTCCCCATTCCCTTTCCCCCTCTCTCCACATGGTCATGGCCTGCCCCTAATTCTCTATTCTCTCCTTCTCTCTGCCTTTCTCTGTCTCTGCTACCCTCTTAACTCCCCTCCCCATGCCATAAATAAACTCTATTCTATAAAAAAAAATCACAAAGAGAGAAAACTATGGAGATAGAAAAACTAGAAAAGAAGTCAGGAGCCATAGATGCAAGCATCACTAACAGAATACAAGAGATAGAAGAAAGAATCTCAGATGCAGAAGATTCCAGAGAAAACATTGACATAGCAGTCAAAGAAAAAGAAAAATGCAAAAGGCTCCTAGCACAAAACATCCAAGAAATCCAGGACACAATGAGAAGACCATACCTAAGGATAATAGGTATAGAAAAGAGAGAAGACTTCCAAAATAAAACACCAGTAAATATCTTCAACAAAATTATAAAATAAAACTTCCTTAACCTAAAAAAAGATGCCCATGAACATACAAGAAGCCTACTACAGAATGCCAAATAGTTTGGACCAGAAAAGAAATTCCTCCTGACACATAATAGTCAAAACACCAAATGCATAAAACAATAAGGATATTAAAATCAGTGAGGGAAAAATGTCAAGTAACATATAAAGGCAGACCTATCAGACTTACACCAGACTTCTCCTCAGAGACTATGAAAGCCAGAAGATCCTGGGCTGTTATCATATAGACCCCAAGAGAACACAAATGTCAGCCCAGACTACTATACCCAGCAAAACTCTCAATTACAAAAGAAGAAGAAACTAAAGTATTCCATGACAAAACAAATTTACACAATATCTTTCCAGAAATACAGCCCCTTAAAGGATAATACGTGGAAAACTCCAAAACAAGGAAACTACATCCTAGAAAAAGTAAGAAAGAAATCTTCCAATAAAACTAAAAGAAAATAGCCACATAAACAGAACTTCAACTCTAACAACAGAAATAGCAGGAAGCAACAATTACTTTTCCTTAATATCTATTAATATCAATTGACTCAATTCCCCAATAAAAAGACATAAACTAACAGACTGGGTACATAAACAGCACCCAATATCTTGTTGCATACAGGAAACCCACCTCAGTGACAAAGACAGACACTACCTCAGAATAAAAGGCTGGAAAACAATTTTCCAAGCAAATGGTTTGAAGAAACAACCTGGAGTAGCCATTCTAATATCGAATGAAATTGACTTTCAACCTAAAGTGATAAAAAAGTAAGGAGGGACACTTTATACTAATCAAAGTTAAGACCTACTAAGACGTACTCTCAATTATGAACCTCTATGCTCCAAATGCAAGGGCATCTACGTTCATAAAAGAATCCTTAATAAAGCTCGAAGCACACATTGCACCACACACAATAATAGTGGGAGACTTCAACACCCCACTCTCTGCAATGAACAGATCATGGAAACAGAAACTAAACAAAGACACAGTGAAATTAACAGAAGTTATCAAACAACTGGATTTAACAGATATCTACAGAATTTTTTATCCCAAAACAAAAGGATATAATTTCTTCTTAGTACGTCATGGTACCTTCCCCAAAATTAACCATATAATCAGTCACAAATAGACCTCAACAAATACAAGAAGATTGAAATAATTCCTCATATCCTATCAGATTACCATGAATTAAGGCTGCTACTCAATAACAACATAAACAATAGAAAGCCCATATATATGTGGAAGCTTAACAACACTCTACTCAATGATAACTTGGTTAAGGAAGAAATAAAGAAATTAAAGACTTTTTAGAGTTTAATGAAAATGAGGCCACAACATACTCAAACTTATGGGGCACAATGAAAGCAGTCCTAAGAGGAAAATTCATAGCTCTAAGTGTCTCCAAAAAGAAACTGGAGAGAGCATACACCAGCTACTTGACAGCACATCTGAAAGCTCTAGAATAACAAGAACAAATTCACCCAAGAGGAGTTGAAGGCAGAAAATAATCAAACTCAGGGCTGGAAACAACCAAATGGAAACACAAAGAACTATACAAAAAAAAAATCAACCAAACCAGGAGCTGGTTCTTTGAAAAAATCAACAAAATAGATAAACCTTTAGCCAGACTAACTAGAGGGCATAGAGATAGTATCCTAATTAACAAGATCAGAAATGAAAGGGAGACATAACAAGAGAAACTGAGGAAATCCAAAAAATCATGAGAACCTACTAGAAAAGCCTATACTCAACAAAACTGGAAAACCTGAATGAGATAGACAATTTTCTAGACAGATACCACGTACCAGAGTTAAATCAAGATCAGACAAACAATCTAAACAGTCCCATATACACTAAACAAATAGAAACACTTATTAATAGTCTCCCAACCAAAAAATTATCAGGACCAGATGGGTTTAGTACAGAGTTTTATCAGACCTTCAAAGAAGACCTGATACCAATATTCCACAAAATAGAAACAGAAGGTACTCTACCCAATTCGTTCTATGAAGCCACAATTACTCTGATACTTAAACTACACAAAGACCTAATGAACAAAGAAAACTTCAGACCAATTTCCCTTCTGCATATGTAGCAGAGGATGTCCAAGTTGGTCATCAATGGGAGGAGAGGCTCTTGGCCCTGTGAAGGTTCTATGCCCCAGTGTAGGGGAATGCCAGGGCCAGCAAGTAGGAGAGGGTGGGTAGTCAGCTAGGGGAGGGGGGAGGGAACAGGGTTTTTTTTTATAATTTTAGTTTATTTATTTATTTATTTATTTATTTATTTATTTATTGTTCAGAGGGGAAACTGGGAAAGGAGATATCACATTACATGTAAATAAAGAAAATATATAAAAAGAAAAAAAAGTAGGTTTTGTTAGGTATAGTAGTCTGGGTTGGTGCCTGTTTCTGTTAAAATTTAGAGGACATCTGTCCTGGACTTTCTGTCATTAAGAGTCTCTGTTGAAAAATACGGTGTAATTCTAATAGATTGGACTTTTTATGTTAGTTGACCTTTTTTCCTACTAGCTCTTAATATTATTTCTTTGTTCTATACATTTAGTGCTTTGATTATTATGTGGCATGGTGATTTTCTTTTCCATTCTGATTGACTTGGTATGTTGTAAGTTTCTTACACGTTTATAGGCATCTCCCTTTTTAGATTATGGAAATTTTCTTCTATGGTTTTTGCTAAGATATTTTTCTGAGCCTATTAACTGCTAATCTTCTTTTTCTCTTCCTAACATTCTCAGGCTTGGTCTTTGCATAGTGTCCCAGATTTGCTCAATGTTTTATATTTCACAGTGTCTTTGACTGATGTGTCAATTTCTTCTATCATATCTTCTATGCCTGATATCCTTTCTTGCATCTCTTGTATTCTGTTGGTTATGCTTGTGTCTGTATTTCCTGTTCCTTGCCTTAGATTTTTCAACTCCAGGATTTCCCTAGTTTTTGTTTTTGTTATTGTTTTTTATTTCCATTTTTATGTATAGAAGAAATTTATTCATTTCCTTAATCTGTTTGTATTTTCCTAGATTTCTTTAAGAGATTTATTTTTTCATCTTTAAGGGTTTCTATCATCTTTATAAGATTGGATTAAGGTTTTTCTTGTGCCTCAGCTCTGTTGTAGTATCTGGAGCTTGGTGTAGTGGGCCAGCTGGGCTCTGGTGCTGCCATATTACCCTGGCTGTTGTTGACTATGTTATTATTCTGGGCTCATTGTTTTTATATGTTTAGCTGCTAATTCTTGAGTTTATCTTTGTTAGATGATTTTTGGATTATTGTTTTGCCCCTGGTTTCTGTTTCTTCTCTGGTCTGGCGTGAACGACTGAAGTTGTGGTGTCCAGACTTCACCTGAGTCTTCATGTCCAGTAAGGTGTTTCTCCTGGGGATTTTGCATCCATGGGTGACCCCTTGGGTTTTGAGTGGCAATGTTGCCTCTGGGATTCCAGGTATCTGTATGGCCTCTGGGTTTGGGTGTACCAGTTTTGTTTCTGGATTTTTTTTTTTATACTGTATTGTGTCCAGTAAAGCAGAAGATTTCTGCCAGAATTGTGGGGCAGAATATGGAGCCCAGAGCAGTGGTGTTGTTAGAGGTCATTGGACAGGCTTTATGGAGTGTTATCAGGCTGTATGTGATGTCGTATCTGGGGTCTCTAGAATAGGACTGTCCTCTATTAAAGCATCTGGGGGAATTGTGGGCCAGAAGATGAAGCCTCACTCTCCTTCTAACCCTCCTTTTTTAGAGTAATGGATACCTCAGTTTTAACTATGCAAACAGAAAATCCCTAGAAGAGTTTGTACATACAGAGAAAACAAAGAGAGCCTCTAATAATCAAAGCAAATAAAAATGAGTTAGAAGAAGTGATTTATGAAATATAAATATATTTTTATTAAAGTATGTATTTCAATCTTTTTCTTACCAAAATAAAACAAGACAACCTGAACAAAATCCCAAACCTCAAAGATCCTGAGGCATAACACACAGAAGAATGTTTCTCAGATCTGGATGTGATCACACACTGCTGTGAACCAGATTTTGGTGGAAGTAAATGCTGCTAGACACAGAGAACAGTGTGGCTTTGCAGGAAAAGAACTAGTCATGTCGCTACTAATAATGGAAGAGCAGCTAAGAACAGTAAAAACCAAAGACATTGATCTGGATCATGGACTTTCTGTGATATGTGGTAACAGTGTATAAAGTTTACAAAATGTACAAGAAACACAAGTATATGAGCAGAAAACTTTCAGTTGAGTGAATTGCTTTTGTAGGAACTGAACCAATAAAACCAAAATATTTATATTTGTATCCATTTCCAAGCTTCTAGACTAAAATTCCTTGCCTGTATACAATTCTACAGAAAATCCTTTCCTTAGCATCTCTGGTCTTTAAAATGTTTATGCCTTAATATAGGGCATATCTAGCCCAGTCTGTGTCAGCAAAGGTCTCCTCTTCATCCATTTTTCTTTTTTTTTTTATCCATTCTTCTCACTCAGAAAGTAACACTCAGTCTTTCAGATTTGAATTAAACGACTTATGTTCCTTATGCTCTCAAAGTCTGTCATAACATATGAACTAAGGCATGTAATCAGTTGAAGCTTATTCCTTAATTCTATGTGCAATATTGAGTTTGCTTTCATTACCATAGTATAGTCTTGGTTTAATACTATGTTTTTTTTTTCATTTGTTATATGTTATGGCACAGTTAGTTAAAAGTTATGGAGACTGATGGACTTAAGTACTTATCATAAATTAAAGACTTAAAGACCTATGAAGCAGTCAATTGATGAGACTAACTACAATATAGAAATTAAATCAGTTCTATAGACTCACAAGATTATCTTTGAGGAAGAAAGGTCTTTTCCTCATAATTCATGATGCTTGATAAGGTAAGACAGGATCACAAATGCAAGGCTAGCCTGAGCTACAGAGTGAGTTCAATGGCAGCCTGGTCAACTTATTAAGACCTTTTATTCCCAGAATGAAAAAGAAAAAGACGGCTGGGAATATAACTTAGCAGTTGAGGCCTTGCCAAGTATGTACAATACTCTGTTTGGATAGTCTGGCAAAAGTGCTGATTTTGCTGTTTCAATTCCCACCACAAGAAAAATGCCCTCCCCACAAATAACTCAAATTCAACAACACAATAAAAACAAAATTACATAAACACAACCCAAAACAAAACATCCTTAAGATTTCATCAATAGTATTTTTCTTCATTTATTTAATATACTCAATATTTAACATCGTGGAAAGTAGTATATAATTTAATTAACTTACATTTTGCCTCTAGTACAGCTGCCCAAGCTAACACTGTATTCAGCATTTCTGACTAAGAGGTAAAGATGGAGTTGAAGCTAACATGGTGACTTACATGAAATCCTAGCATTTTGGAAGGCAGATACAAGAATTTGAGGGCAACCTTTGCTACATAGTGTGGCACAATATCTCAAAACCATATAAATAACTAGATAGATGATAGATAGATGGATAGATTGATAGACAGATAGATAATAGATCACAAAAAAAAATTTGAAATTGTAAAGATGCTGTATTCTAAAGTGTTTCCATCATCCTTTGATTTGGTTTTATTTGGTAGTTAAAACCTCTACTAGATCATGGCAACTGTCAATCAACTTGCTTTTTTCTTTTATTCTTTTGATTCCTTCTTCCCCACCCACACCCTGAACCTCTTATATCTTAGGTGATAATTATCCATTCCAACATACTATTTTTCCATGAGCTTCACTACTTCCAAAGTTCCCTATATTTAAGGAATAGGAAAAGGTTGCAGGATATCAAAATCATCTTTTCATTTGCAGAAGACTGAAGTTACAATTCAGAGAGTATAAAAGTCTTACTTTATTTAATTGGGAATAGCCATGTCAGAATCATCTAAAAGATAAAGTCAGCACACAGATTCACAGACAATCAGAACTTTTGGGTAGGTCTATGTACATTTAGTCATGAGGCAATTTTAACTTTGAGGATGGATTTTAAATCTGTTTTAAATCTATACTTCCTTCACATATGAAATATTAATTCTAGTCTCACATTATATTTTAAGTGAAAATGCAATTGAGAAACTTCTGGGATAAGCAAGGAAGGTTATTTTTATTTGGGAAGGATTTAATCAATTTTCAATATGTAACACTTAAATTCTCACTTGAGGAAGATTACTGAAGTAGAACATGGCTGACCTAGGGTCATCACATGAGCAGAAGAGCAAAGCATGAACTTTATGTTTGTGCAGTGAGTGTCAAATGATATATTCTCTGGTCTCGTTGTTAAATTAAATATTTCAAGACTCCTCAAAACCTTAAACTCATCAGGACAGATATTATTACCTCAAGTTTCAAGTATCTCAGAAATGGCTACATTTTTCACTACATGGTCATAGTTTGGAAAGCAAGCCAGCAACATCCAGTAGAAATCAATGCAATTTAGCAAGATCTCTGGCTGATTCTCTTTAAAGTTTAAGAAGTGCCTTTTTATGGAATCTCCCTGTGATATTCTATCAGAGAGAGTTCATGGTAGAAAATGTTATAATGAAGAGATTATCGCTCACAAGGTTAAGTGTCATTGTTAACTATAACCTACTAAGTTAGTTTAGTCACTATTTTCTGAGAGAAGTTCCAGGTCACAGTCAGAATTATTCTGCTGAAAGCTAAGCCTGAGGACAAGGCATTCATCTTCAAGGTAAAGGAGGATGTGTGTTTAACAGCAACTGACCTTGAGCTAATGCTTACAATGAAACACAAACAAAAAATCTAAGCAAACTAATAATGGGACCGTATACAACCCAAAATTCATCAGTTTCTTTAGTTGGTTTTGATAAACCTAGGTAATTTATTTTTTAAATTCTTTTAAAATGTATTCTCTCATACATTCCCTCTGACTGCAGTTTTCCCTCTCCTCACACCTCCCAGTCACCTGCCAACGCCTCCCTTTTCCCAGATTTTCACTCTTCTTCCATTTCCTTTCAGAAAAGAGCAGGCCTCAGCTTCCCTCTTCCCCAAATCCATTCTTCTTCCTTTTCCTTTCAGAAAAGAGCAGGCCTCCCAGGAAAATCAACCATACACAGCATAACCAGTTATAACAAGTATTGCAAATCCTCATATCAAGGATAGATGAGGTAACTCAGGAGGAAAAGGGTCCTAGATTAGGTAAAAAGAAAAAAGTCAGAGACACCGCCATTCCATATTAGGCATCCGACAACAACAACAACAACAACAACAACAAAAATCTAAGCTAAAACCATAACATATGTGAAGGACCTACCTCAGACCTCTGAGCCCCTGCTTAGTTGATTCTGTGGTCTGTGTTCTCTTGGTGTCTTTGACACCTCTGTCTTCTAGAACCCCCCCTACCTGCTTCTGCAGTGCTCCTCAGCTTCACCTAATGTTTGGGTGTGGTCTCTGCACCTGCTTCTATCAGTTACTGGGTGAAACTTCTCTTATAGTCTAAGTCTTATTAGTCTAAGTCAGTCTATAATTGTCACCAATCTATGAGTATAGCAGAATATCATTAGAAATCATTTCACTGCCTTTTTATTTCATTTTTTCCAGTCATGTTTGGTCCTATCATAGATCTCTGGTATATCTAGCCTCTGGTTCCCAGCTATTCAGGCACTGGTAGTATAGGCTCCCTCTTTTGATATTGGCCTCAAGTTGGACTAGTCATTGATTATCCACTCCCACAAGTGATGTGCCACTCTGAACCAAGCATATCTTGCAGGCAGGATTAATTGTAGGTCAAAGGTTTTATAGTTAGGTTAGTGTCCTATTCCCAACACTAGAAGCCCTGCTTGGTTACAGAAGATGTCCAGTTTAGACTCCATATCATTCCTTACTTAGAGTCTTCCCTAAAGTCACTCTTATAGATTTGAAGGAGTGTCCAATATACTAGGTTTCCACATCAACCTTCAAATGCTTTCCAAATTCTAATAGTCTCCCCAATGCCTTCTATCCCCTGATCTCCACCCAATCTCTCCAGTATGCATTCCCATCTGCCCCCCCAGTACATTTGAAAAAAATATATTATGTTTCTCCTTCCCAGGAAGATCCATAACCCCCTATGAATCCTCATTCTTAGCCTCTCTGGGTCTGAATGGTAGCATGATTATCCTTTACTTAAAAGCTAAATATTCAATAATAAATGAGTACATACAATGTTTGTCTTTCTGGGTCTGTGTTACCTCACTCTGGATGATTTTTTTTCTAGTTCTAGTAATTTCTCTACAAAGTTCATGATGCCATTTGTTTAATGGCTCAGCAATACTTCAGTTTTAGACATACCATATTTTCTTTATCCTTTTTTGTCAGTTGAGAGACATCTAAATTGTTTCCAGTTTCTGGCTATAATGAAAAAAGGTTCTATGAACATAGTGGAGCAAATGTTCTTGGGGTATGGCTGAACGTCCTTTAGGTATATTCCCGAAAGTGTTATAGATGGTTCTTGAGATAGATTCCTAATTTCCTGGAGAACAACAATATTGATTTCCATAGTGGCTGTACAAGTTTGTGCTTCCACCAGCAATGGAGGAGCGTTCCTCTTGCTCCATAATCTCTTCAGCATAATTGTCATTTATATCATTGACCTTAGCTGCTAAAGACCAGCCTCGGCTTGGAAAGGGGAAAAAAGGAATGCCTGGGAATGACAAAAATAAATGAGTCAAAGTCAATCATGGATCAAAGCTGTCAGCTTATGCTCTGCTCCATAGCTTTCCTGCCTGATTTCTCTCTGTTCTGCTTTCTTTCTCTCTGATCTGCTTTCTTTGGTGATCTCCAAACTGCTCTCTCTCAATGTTTTTCTTGTGACAGTTTTCCAAGCATTTCTTCCTTGATTTTCTGGGTAGCTCATCCCTTGTAGATCACAAGCCAACTCTTTTATTTTACATATAAGTCCAGTCATTTACTCAAGGTTTTCTTTTGATTATCCTATGAATCAGCATTCTGAGACCCCAGATCCTTAGTTCTTAGGAGATAGTTAATTTTCTTTTAACATAAAAAAAAAATTCAGAGGTATGCCTGCTTCTGTTAAGAACATATGATATGCCAGCCATGCGGGACCCTGTCCTGTAACCAAGCAAGGATACTAGTGGTGGGACTAGAAAACTAACCCCAACACAAAATCTTCCATCTACAATTTATCCTTTTTATTTGTGTATCATCCTGAACACGTTTTTAAGTGTCTCTCAGCCATCTGAGATTCCTCTGTTGAGAATTCTGATTAGACTTATACCCTATTTTTAAATTGGATTTTTTGTTTTGTTGATATATAGTTTCTTAAGTTCTTTACATATTTTGGATATCAGCCCTCTGAGATGTACAGTTAGTGACGATCTTTTTCCTATTCAGTGGGATGTCATTTTGTTCTGTTGGTGGTTTTCTTTGTCTTACAGAAGTTTTATAGTTTCATGAGGTCCCATTTACTGATGGTTGTACTTGGTGCCTCTACTATTGGTGTTCTGTTCAGGAAGTTGTCTCTTGTGTCAATGCTTTTGAGGTTACTTTTCACTTTCCCTTTTAAGAGGTTTAGTATATATTGTTTTGTGTTGCGGTCTTTGATTCACCTGGACTTGAATTTTGTGCAGGATGATTCATGTGAATCTATTTGCATTCTTCTACATTCAGACATCAATTTCAAAGAAGAAAACACTTGTTATCTTTCTTCTTGATCTTGCATCTTTCCCCAAAAGCTATGATTTAGCAAAAGATGTCTCTTTTTCTTTGTTTCCTCTATCATTCCATAATAATTTTCTAAGTATTTACTCTGTAATTCTTGGGCTATAAAAATGAAAAAAACATGATTCTTTCATTATGGTGTAATGGGGAAAGGAAATGAAGTAGAAAGAAAATTTTAATAAACCATCATCTATTACAGCATGGAAGAATGTAGTATTGAATTTTCTAGAAGAAAAGTTTATATTTTCTAATCAAAAATTAAAAAAAAAGAATGTTCAGTTAGTTCTAGCTAAATAAAACCCAGAAAAGAAAACACTTATGAGTCTGAATATCATAAGTCATAGCTATGGCCATGGATGAGAGTGTCTGTCCCAATGCAGGTAACTAGGTTTTCAGTGTTTGGAGTGGAAAACCATGGGGACAAAATCCATGGCCTAAAGAATGTGTCATAGTAACAGAGATGGATTCCTTTCAGCACATAATTCATCAATTATATCTCCATATTTAAACTCTGGGGTTGTCTAACAGTGTGAGTCTTTTACTCCATGTTCACTGTAACAGGTACACACACAGCAATCAATAAGCTGTGTCTTCTGATCAAATCCGTTGTCACCATTAAAATACCCTATTTGTTAAGTATACAGTGAGAAGTTTTAGGAAATCTTTTCCCTTTACATCACACATGGGAAGTCCAAACTAATCTCAGCATTCTTGCTCTGTGGAATTGTGTAGAACCACCCTGTGCAAGGCCTATTTCTGAGTATTTTATTCTTTTACGAAGGAACATAATGATGTGTGTTATTCAATCACCATTCCAGTATCGCCAGACAAGGAAATTATAAGTATCTCTCCTATCTCAGGATTACTGAAGAAAAGATCATGTGAAAAGCAAGAACACTCATCTACAATCAGCAATAGTGCCCACCTTAAGTGTCAGAGAATTCACAGATAATTAGGACGTTAACCTCTACTTACAGGGGGCAAAACAGGGGACATAAAAATTTTTATGTTTAAAGATTTCAAAGATAGTCTTTTAAAAGATATTCAAATAAGGTGTAGAATCTCAGAAAATGATATGAAATGTCTAGTTTTCAACATAAAGTCTTTTGTTACTTTTATTTCCAGTTTTATGAAGAACTGGAAATAGCTCAAACTGAATAAAAGTATCACCATGTAGAACAGAATCCCAAACTGCCAGAAATGTTAAACGTATCTGGCAAGATTGTAAAACATTCACAATAACAACAACAACAAGAGATGTATCATCAAGAAATTAAGAAAGGACAAAAATTCTTTTTAAAATCTTAGAATATCTTGATTAATAACAGAAATTCTTAAAAGGAAATAGGAAATACAAAGAAGAGTTAATAGGGTTTCTCTAGTTGGCCTGAAACTAGGTTGGCCTTGAACTCAGAGTTCCACTTGTCTCTGCCTTCAGAGTATATGTACCCCACTTCTAAATGGTGGTGAATCAAGCAAGATGAGATAAAATAGGAATGCTATCTTGGGGTGGGGGGAGAAATACATTGCTTTTTATAAAATAATTTAAAATTTCTAATTTTGTTAAAACTTCAAAGGGTTAGGTACTCACTGGTCCTCTAGTGATGGTATATACCGAGAGAGGACAAAGAGGACAATGGGCGTGTTCAAAAGAAGCAATGTGTTAGAGTCACAAAAAGGAAGAATGTATTTGGGACAATTGAAATATCACAGTATCTTTTTTTAATTACCAAAATGTCATGTTGAAACATCTCTACTTGAGTGTTATTATAATTTTATATTTAAATCTCTGCTCTGGCATCTCCACTTGATGCCCTGCAGTTGCTGGGTTAACTTGAAGTTTGAGTCAGCTTCTTTCTTTTTGTTGTCTCGAAGGAACCATCTTTGTTCTAAGATGAACTTCCATATGCAATACAGTGGATGGTATATAACAGAATGTGTTCTCACCTTTTTAGGGGCACCAATGGGGCTCCTGAGAAAATATAACTGATCAGACTGTAGAGTCAGTGTTGCCATAATTGCAACCAAGATGCCTTGACTCCAAATGAAGAACATAAAAATTCAATAAGATTACCCATCCCTAGGTCCCTTTGCTGCTGACTCTAGAATTCGGAATATCCAATTTAGTAGATCTAAGCAATGAGCTCAGTTTGAAGCTTGAGGCACAGTGGTCCTTAAGGTACAAAATGAGTCAAGCAGTTTCTATCTAGCTGTAAATTAGGTACAGTTATAATGATACAGAAGGACAGGAGGAGGAGGACACCTAGAAATTCTATGTAGAATCTGATCTGGTGACATACTGGAGCACAAGTGTTAGACAAGACTGTCTGCCAGGGTTTTACAGTGAGTGGACACCAGGATCCAACTGTTACATATCTTATTTTTCTGGACAAAATCCCATTAGAGGACTCTAAACAGAATTCAGAAAAGAATTGATGAGATGATAGAAAGCAAATTTGATTGGCAGGGAGAAAACAGGCTGAGCCATTTTCTTATGCAGACGGAAGAGAAACCCCCATATAGTCATTTTCTAAGACAGCTTCTTCCATATTCTGGGATTTTTTTTTGTTTCATTTTATTTTGGTTTGGTTTGGTTTGGTTTCCTTTCTACTTCCTGTCCTCAGGAACATTAGTCTAATGTCTGCCAGTCTAAATCCATTTCTTACTGAATCTTCTTAGCTGGTTGTCAAGGCTGATAGAATTTAGAGTTAACACTGGATTTAATCTTAGGAACTATGAACTGGGACACAAAGAAAGTGACCAAATTATCCTTACAAAACCACGCTAATAGAGTGAGTGGGTGTACTGGCTAGTTTTGTGTGTCAACTTGACACAGGCTGGAGTTATCACAGAAGGGAGCTTCAGTTGGGGAAGTGCCTCCATGAGGTCCAGCTGTGGGGCATTTTCCCAATTAGTGATCAAGGGGGTAGGGCCCCTTGTGGGTGGTGCCATCCCTGGGCTGGAGGTCTTAGGCTCTATAAGAGAGCAGGCTGAGCAAGCCAGGAGAAGCAAGGCAGCAAGGAACATCTCTCTCCATGGCCTCTGTGTCAGCTCCTGCTTCCTGACCTGCTTGAGTTCCAGTCCTGACTTCTTCTGGTGATGAACAGCCATGTGGAAGTAAGCCAAATAAACCCTTTCCTCCCCAACTTGCTTCTTGGTCATGATGTTTGTGCAGGAATAGAAACCCTGACTAAGTAAGACAGTGGGCACAAGTCTTCCTGCTCAGTTCTTGGTAGGTATAGAAACATGATAAAGTAGAAGATTCCATTCTCATTTATAGAATAACAGAAGGGAGGTATATTATTAGCTAGGGAAAGGGTTATAGATTTCAAAAGATCTTAATATTCTAATTAATTTAGTACATACACTCCTTTTGAATCAGCAAAGCTAGCAGACGACATAGTTGGTACAAATATAATTTGTTTGGTGAAGAAAAATGTTCTGTTCTGACATTTGAATCTTGGGTGTCTAGTTATCTGGGAATTCACAGCCTAGAAGCAGCCATACAGCAGCTGGTGTTCAGAGGTCCCTGAAGGAACAACTGATTCCCTTCTTTTCCTCCTGCTAAATGCCTCTCTGTTCTGGATACCTCCCAGATATATACAGACTTACTTCACCCAGCCAAAGCACCAGGAAGAGAAGAACTGTTTATGCCCTCTTGTCTCCCAAGACACCCTTCTCCTCATACTTAAAATAAGGTTGACAGATAGGATAAAAGAGACTCAGACAGAAATAGACAACTCAAACTGCCTTCTTCTGCCCCTATCCTCCATAGCAACACATGTTAAATTCTCTTTGGAGAATGATCTTTTATGGGTTTTGAATATTATTCCTATCTTTAAAGATATATTGCATTTATTATTGATCTAATGCTCTTAAATTTTAAGTAGGTAAAACAATTTTCCAAAGAATTATTTGAAATATAACCTATACCACCTAAAGTTCAACTTTCAATCTGACCAGCTTAAGTAACTAGATTGTATTCATATGAGGAAAACATGTGAACTCTTTAACTAGATTAGGATGTACATATCTGTATGAAAAATAACCATTATAAATAGTATTTCTAGATTTATCCCTGTGCTGAAATCAGAAAATTAACACAGAAAACTTAAGAAACATTCATAAAGACCAGAAGTAAGAGAATAGCAGAATATGTCTAAAGACAATGAGGCTGTGTATGGATTTGTATACCGCCCTATAAGAACATGAAGAATGGGAAAGTCTCTCCAAGGTTACCAGGAATCCCTTTTAGACCATTTTCTGTGTTATATCATGCCAAAAGTGATGCTTGATTTAAAGGATAAGCAAATGATTTCATTATTTAGGTAGAGAAGGTGGTTTTGTTTCATGATATCAAGCAAGTACAAGCCCAGTACACTCTAGAGCAGCAGTTCTCATTTGCCTGGTCAAAACCCCTTTGCAGGTCACATATGAGATATTCTCCATGTTAGATATTTACATTAAAATTCATAACAATAGCAAAGTTGCAGTTATTAAATTGCAAGCAAATAATTTTATGGTCAGGGTCATCACAACATAAGGAATTGTATTAAAATGTCACTGCATTGGAAAGCACCACTAGAACCATTGCTATTGATATAAAGAAATTACAAAAGTGGAAACCCCATAAGGACTCAACTGTACACAAAGAACTATAGGTAACTAAGGAATTATTAATTTTTAACCTTTTTATTGGATATTTTATTTATTTATTTCAAGTGTTATCCCTTTCCCTGTTTCCCCTCCAAAAACCCCCTTTCCCACTCCCTGCCCTGCTTCTATGAGCAGGAGAAATAGTGTTCTTTAGTGAAGACAGACCAATTGGTTTTCCAGTATCAAATAATCAGACTAACAACATTTATATGAGTAACATTATACAGCCTGAGAAGGTTGGGTATATGTATTTAAGAACATGCATGTACACATATATACATATGTATATAGCAGCAGTTAAGAAAAAAAGAGTAGATCCCACCTCCAGTAGAAGACAGAGCATCAAGTGAAGGATGAGGTTGTCATCCAACAGGCAAAAACTCTGACTCAGAATTGTTCCTTTCTGAAAGAATTGCAGGGACAAAAATGGAGAAGAGCATGGGGAAAAGGAGGTCCAGTGACAGGCCCAAATTGGGATCCAGCCCAAGAGTAGGCCCCAAAGCTTAGCACTATTACTGAGGCTGTGGTGTGCTCACAAAAAGGAGCCTATCATGACTGCCTTCTGAAAGACCCAACAAGCAGCTGATAGAGTCAGATGCAGAAACTTACACCCAACCAAAGGGCAGAAGCTGCTGACCCCTGTGGTTGAATTAGGGAAAAGCTGAAAGATGCTGAGGAGGAGGCAAGGCCACACACACCAGTTGATATGAGGCCCCCAAAACATCCAGCAGAGGACTGCCAGGTCTGGGTTCAGTTAGAGAAGATGCACCTAACCCTCAAGATACTTGAGGCCCCGGGGAGTGGGGAGTGGGATGGAGTGGAGGGATAAAGACATCATCTTGGAGAAGGGGATGGAAGATGTATGGTATGTGGGTCAGAGAGCAGCCCCAAAGGGGGATAAAGTCTGGACTGTAGAAAAAGTTTAAAGAATAAATGAAAAAGTAGGGTATAAATTTGAAAAAGAGCAAAGAGAGTTGGTTAAATGAGAAGGTTTAGAGGGGAGAAATGGAAGGGGGAAATTATTTAATTACAGTATAGTCTAAAAAATAAAATTAAAAATAAAAAACAAAATACTTTTAAATAGTTAAAATAATCAATACACACTTATAGTTCAACAATGTTAAATTAAACAATATTGTCAAAGTTTCTTTTGTTTCACAAATACATGAGCTCTGTTGCCATTGCTTCCTAAGTGTTAGAATGCAGGAATACAACTAAATAAATATTATTGGCCATTGGTGGGAAGACTCAGTTTGGTCAACTGGCTATAGTATTTCTGGTAATAAAATGAAGAATAGCTGTTGGAACTAGTACATCTTGAATATGTTCTTTGCCTTTCAGATGCAAGCCTGCATGCCAACTTGTTACTTATTGTCTTTATTCTGTATAAAAACATTACTTCCAATTGGATAGAGATAATCTAAAAAGATCTAGAAATTAATATGCTTATTGAATAAAACCTCTAAAAACTATAAAATAAAGGGCATCCTCTTGGAGACAAGATCTATGGTAGGGTTTTCACTCTGCTACATTTGAGAATATCACTATCTCCTAGTTTTATCCCCAGACCCAGATATATTAATTTTATCTCTGATAAAATAACAAATATTGCTACTTTTAAACCTACAGCATAAGGATACCATGTCTAAAATTCATGCAAAATGGATCTCTTATTTTATTCGAGGGACAGAGAGAGAGATGAAACCAGTGGTGTAACTTAAGGTTAATTTAGTCAATTAGATAATAATTGATATATTCTTCATTTCCCCACTCCCTTTGCTCTCTATATCTGTCCTATCCTCCCCACCTTTTTTCCCCGTTTTGTTTTGTTTTTCAAGACAGTGTTTCTCTGGCTGTCCTGGAACTCACTCTGTAGACCAGGCTGGCCTCAAACTCAGAAATCCACCTGCCTCTGCCTCCCAAGTGCTTGGACTAAAAGTATGTGCCACCACTGCCTGTCCCTGTCCCATCCCTTTTTATTTCCTCCCTTTTATCTCACTTTTCCTCTATTGCCTCAGTTTCACCTACCATTGTTTTATTTTTCTTTCTCCATGTTCTATTTCTTTACAATATTCATGGTATGCCCACTAAATAAGACTATCCACACAAAAGAAAATGTCAGTAACCACTAACTTTTATGTATCCCCACCAATTACTAAAAAAATATCTGAAGAGTAAAATAATTTTTTTTTACGATGGTTCAACTATGTTTCAAGTGTCAGATGAAAAAACCTGATGCTCAGCAAACTTTAATGACTTATCTAATCAGAATATGACAGGTAATTAACCCTGTCTTTTATCAAGAGGGAAAGGAAGTGAATGGGAGAAATTCTGTATTTAAAAATAACCCCACAGAACAAAGCATGAGGTCCTTCTTCAGATGAGTGGTACTGCTACTCAGTATTCAAAAGGAGTTTCTTAGGTTCTTAAAAGCATAATAAAAATATAAACTAAAAACAATCCCAGAAATAACAGAATTATATTCTTGAGAGGGTGTGCTCTGCAAGGGTAGGTACCAGATTTATGAGTATATTTTTTCCACTTTTGAGGCTGCACAATCTGTTTCCCTAATACCATATAATTACTATCTAACATGACACACGCTATGAAGCATCCTGGCACAGAAGTAGAGTTTATTGTGTTCTGGAAATATTTACAGTCTATAAGTTAGCTGCTGTCATGATACCAGTTTGCAACACAGCTTAAAATTCTCACATAGACTGTGAGACCGTGTAAACATTCAGGAGTAAAAACATTTCCTGTTTACCTGGTAGCCAGTTTCTTTTTTGTGGCTGGCAGAATCCAGATTTTTACTGCAGTACAAATCTATGCTCATTCTCTGTAGTGGTCCGAAGACTGCATCTATTTAATAGCTACTGAAATTGATGCTTCAAAAATGAATGTACTGTGATGGTGGAATACACTTTCTTTTTTTTTATTGGATTTTTTTTTTTTTTTTTTTTTTT
>NW_022196904.1:77550294-77578200 GCF_008632895.1 Mastomys coucha
TTTGGTTTTTGGAGACAGGGTTTCTCTCTGTAGCTCCGGCTGTCCTGGTACTCACTCGAACTCGGAAATCCGCCTGCCTCTGCCTCCCAAGTGCTAGGATTGCGTGTGCCACCACCGCCGGGCTTATTGGATTTTTTTAAATGTATTTACATTTCAAATGTTATCCCCTTTCCCAGTTTTCCCTAAAGAACTCCCTTTTCCTATCCCCCTTCCCCTGCTCCTATGAGGGTGCCCCCCCTCCCATCAACCCACTCTCACGTAACCTCGCTGGCATTCCCATACACTGGTGCATCGAGCCTAGGCCTCTCCTATTGATGCCAGACAATGCCATCCTCTGCCCCATATGTGGCTGGAGCCATGGGTCCCTCCATGTGTACTCTTTGGTTGGTGGTTTATTCCCTAGGAACTCTGGGGCATCTGGTTGTTGTTGTTCTTCCTATGGGATTACAAACCCCTTCAGCTCCTTAAGTCTTTTCTCTAACTCCTCCATTGGGGTCCCCATACTCAGTACAAGAGTTGGCTGTGAGCATTTGTCTCTGTATTTGTCAGGCTCTGACAAAGCCTCTCATGAGACAGCTATATCAGGCTCCTGTCAGCAAGCACTTCTTGGCCTTCTACACTAGTGTCTGTGTTTGGTAATGGTATATGGGATAGATCCCCAAGTGGGGCAATCTCTGGATGGCCTTTCCTTCAGTGTCTGCTCCACACTTTGTCTCCATATCTCCTCCCGTGGGTATTTTGTCCCCCCTTCTAAGAATGACTGAAATATCCACACTTTGGTCTTCCTTCTTCTTGACCTTCATGTGGTCAGTGAGTTGTATCTTGCGTATTCTGAGCTTTTGGGTTAATTATCACTTATCAGTGAGTGCATACCATGTGTGTTTTTGTGATTGGGTTACCTCATTCAGGATGATATTTTCTAGTTCCATCCATTTTCCTAAGAATTTCATGAAGTCATTGTTTTAATAGCTGAGTAGTACTCCACTGTGTAAATGTACCAAGTATGCAAAGAACTCAAGAAGTTAGATTCCAAAGAACTAAATAACCCTATTGAAAATGGGGTACAGAGCTAAACAAAAAATTCTCAACTAAGGAATATTGAATGGCTGAGAAGCACCTAAAGAAATGTTTGACATCCTTAGTCATCACGGAAATGCAAATCAAAACAACCCTGAGATTCCACCTCACACCAGCAAGAATGGCTAAGATCAAAACCTCAGGTAACAGGAGATGCTGATGAGGATGTGGAGAAAGAGGAACACTCCTCCATTCTTGGTGGGATTTCAAACTGGTACAACCACTCTGGAAATCAGTTTGGCCATTCCTCAGGAAATTGGATATAGTACTACCTGAGGACCCAGCTATACCACTCCTGGATATATACCCAGAAGATGCTCCAACATGGACAGTTGCTCCACTATGTTCATAGCAGTCTTATTTATAATAACCAGAAGCTGTAAAGAACCTAGATGTCCCTCAACAGAGGAATGGATACAGAAAATGTGGTACAATTCCACAATGGAATACTACTTACTCAGCCATTAAAAACAATGAACTAGAAACTAGAACTAGAACTAGAACTAGAAAAATATCATCCTGGAGTGAGGTAACCCAATCACAAAAGAACACACATGGTATAAACTCACTGATAAGTAGATATTAGCCCAGATGCTCGGAATACCCAAGACACAACTCACAGACCACATGAAGGTCAAGAAGAAGGAAGACCAAAGTGTGGATTTGTCTGGACTGCTCTATAGAACAGATAGGATTTGAACTTTAGAGCCTTCATGTCAGCTTACCAAATAGCTGAGCTTAAAATTTCTGCTACCAGTTCTAGCTTCATAGCATAATATTTTTTTTAAGTACATCAAATGATTATGTCAGGAAACACCTGTAGATTTATCCATCTATCTAATTTATCCCTCTATCTATCAGTGATATATCACATTACATGTAAGGAGGGCATCAGAGTAATGAATAAGAGGGACTCTTAGCCTTGTCTTGCAGTATAGATTACCATGGAAAATGATTGCTGTACTGAGAAATGAAGAAAACATAATGGGGAGAACAGGATTGTTTTCTGTGTCAGCTTTGGTTAGTGTCTACATTGAAAATGTAGTATAAAGAGTCTGGCATTTCTAGAGATAAGTTTTCTAAGCAAGATAAAGTATATTATATGCCCTCTCTGTGAAAACATAACTAAAAGGAAAGACCTGACATAATATAAAAAAAAAAAAAAGGTGGAAATGTAGGATTGAGTCTGGGAAAGTGAGGCTAAAAAAGAATCTATAAGAGAAAATATCAGAGAAGATGGAGAACCTATGTGAAGGAAAACACAGACAGGATGAAGATTTGGAATGCGCAGTTACCACAGTCTCCTGAGGTAAGGAAGGACCATTCAGACCAGGCAGGCCTTGTCCTCATCCTCACCGGGACAGGATGTTCTGATTTTGTTCAGATCACTGTTTTCAGCTGTCCAAACCCTACAAAACTCAGAAAGAAATACTTTCTTGATCTATAAGCACAATGGTCAGTGAAGGCTATGAGTAGATAAAACTCCTAGGACTTTATCATCTCCCCAGTCATTAGTCATTTCAATATTTTTTCATATATTTATTGGATATTTATATAATGGTTTGCATATTTTCTATTGAGAAATGGTTGTTCAGAATTTTCCCCTATTATTAAGATAAGAAATGTTTATTCAGGTCTTTTACCTATGTCTGGAATAAGATTATTTATTTTCTTTATATTGGTTTGAGTTCTGATACATTTTATGTGGTGATTAAACAACTAAATTAAACATCAGGTCATTTTCAAAGGTCTATAATGAAGAATGAGTGGAACTACGGTGATTTTGATGGACAGTGTTTGAATCACAAAATGTGAACTAATTGTAAAAAAAGTTTATTGACATTTTAAGCACATTTTATAGATACAGAAGTACAACAGCAATAAAAACAAATGAGCAACTGCTTACATGGAAGAGTGTGTTACATTCTAAAAACTGTTCTGGCTAAAGGAGGTCAGAAGAAATCACAGTTATATACTGTGGGACTGAAGTTTAGAAGAGGGGCCAGAGGGCGCAAGAGGGAACAACTACAGCAGAGATAAAGAAATATTCTGTTCAATGTAGTTTTTATCTTACTTTTGATGATGCTCTCATGAGTGTATGTACATGTGAAATACCACAAAATTTGTGTTTTAAATATAAGATGTATATGCCATGCACATCTTATACTGACTGTGCTTCAATAAGTCTCAAAGGGAAGTAGAGAAGTTCATAAGTCAGAAAAGCACAAAAGCATGGACAGAGGGAAGGATGAAGGAGGATATATAGAAGAACAGTGAGAAAAAAACAGAACAAGATAATTCTTAGGCTCCTTTTATGATCGTTTAAAAAATACTTCACAAATAAAGAATGAATTTGATATTTTTGTAGACTAAGAGAAGTAAAAAACATGCTATGGAGCATTCAGCACATAGGAAGGCATGCAACCAAGCCCTTGGAAACTCAAGATATCATCTTAAAGGCATTGTATCCTTGTCTAAACTCTTAAATGTTAGTAGGAGTAGCTATGTAAAAAAGAAAAGAGTAGTCTAAAGTTTCCCCAATGGTAGAATTGTATAGGAAAAATTCCAGAAATTAAGGAAAAAAAGGTTTTTTTCAGGAGAATGACGAGTGGAATAATGGTTGAGGCAATGTGTAAGTACATCATTGCGTAATAGCATCCTCAGGTACAGTAGTGAGGCATCTCCTGCAGTACACAAACACTGTCTGTCAGGCATCCTATGAGTATTGTTTGGTGCATTTGTCTTATTCCAGATAACAATTTATACATTATATATTTTCTTAAAAAATTTTCAAAATGTTTCAGTCTTAATATTCTAGTAGAGAAAAATCCCACCACCTTAATCAAACCTATGTTGATCTTGAACAAGAGTTGCTAAGGTGAAACCTCATTATCTGCCCACAGACTGCCTACTTCAAACTTACGAAAACAATAGTGCTTAACCTTGAATCAATGTATGTGTATAAGTTTGGAGTTAAAAAATTTAAAACCTTCAAATATGCCCCTAAGTCTAATAGAATATGTAAATTTCTATGTGGCAATCACAGTGCTAAACAATGAACACATGAATGTGAGAACAAAACTGCTGCTTCAGAAAAACTAGATGTGCCTAAAGAGTAAGGATGGGAGGCTAATCTTCTGTGCAGTTTCCATAAGACGCACTGTGTTTCACTGAACACCAACTTAATGGAATTAGAAATTCTGTTTGAATCCTGGAATTTCCATCAAGCTACCAATTTATTCACTAAGGAAGCATTCAACCATGTTATGAGAAAGTGGAATTTAGCCTGAGATTGAGTTTGCATCCTGATAATATGGCCTTAAGTACAAAACCCTCCTGTGAGGTCAAGATTAAAAAGACTAGGGGCCACGAACAATTTTTCTTACAAGAGCAAACCCCAGGCTTTGTAATCTATGTAATGATAAGGCTTTGATCATTCTCATCTTGCTAATCTGTAAATCCAATCACACTTGCACTTAAGCACCAAGAGCTCAGGCCCTCTTGTGAAAAAGGAATCTCTCTGAATTGACACATTTGCAGGCAAGAGCTCTCTCTGAAAGATTTCATGCAATGTCCCACATTAAGATGCATTGTTAAAAATAATTTTAGATGTTGGAAAATTGATGTTTATAAATTCTAGCCACTATTTATGAAAAATTTCAGAATTATGTCAAAATAGAAGCATGCATAGTGCTTGAATGGAAACTAGAAACAGCATGGCAGTGGATAAGAGATTATAAAGAATGAGATATTATTTACAAAATGTAAACAATAGAATACTTCTTTTGATGTAAGTAATAGATTATCATTTCAGCCCTTATCTAGAAATCCTTTTATCTGTGAAAAATGTAAATATTGGAAAAATTAAAGGTTATTAAGGCAAAAAAAAAATTCCAAGGGAAGTTTCTAATAGCAATGACACAGGGAGGAAAAACACAAGTGATGAAAATATAGAATATATACAGTGAAAATTAGCCTAGATTGGTAGCACAGGTCTTTAGTTCCAAGTTTAAAGAGACTAAGGTAAGACAATCACAGTTTGAGACCAACCTGGATGACATTCACAATTGTTTTTCAAAAATACAGGGTGCTATTATGAATGGTCTAATTTTTCTAATTTTTTCCCTGATTTCATTATTGGTATGTAAGAAAGGATTTATTTTTATTTGTGGATTTTAAATCATGAAGCTTTGCTGCCTGTTAAATCTAAGAGTTTTCTGGTTGAGTTATAGGATCTTTTAAATATGGAATCATGTTATCTACTTTTAGGCATAGTTTGACTCCTTCCTTTTGCATTTTAAATCCTGTTCTGTTTTCAGAAGATGTTAAGGACTATCTTGAGTAAGTGATGAAAGAGTAAGCATTCTTATGTCTTCAATGTAAAAAGAAACATTTTCATTAGCCCACATTTAGTATATGTTAGCTATCAGTTTGTCACTTACAGCATTTGTATTAGTCAGGGTTCTCTATAGTCAAAGAACTTATGGTAGTCTCTATGTAGTAGAGGAATTTATTGATGACTTACAGTCTGTAGTCCAACTCCTAACAATCAACTCCCAACAATGGTTGGCAGCAGCTGTGAATGGAAGTCCAAGGATCCAGCAGTTCCTCAGACCCACGAGGCAAGCTGGTGAAGCAGAGCAGAGCCTTCCTTCTTCCAATGTCCTTATATAGGTCTCCAGTAAAAGGTGTGGCCCAGATTAAAGGTGTGTGCCACCATACCTTTATGCCAAAATGTATATCGGAAACTTGTATCTCTCAGCCTCCAGATTAGGGCCACAGTGAGCCTTCTAATCCTGGATTGTAGTTCATTTCAGATATAGTCAAGTTGACAACCAGGAATAGCCACTACAGCATTTTTAACTGATTTGTACCACTCATGGACATATATACAAAGGATTCCGTATCCTACCATAAAGATACTTGCACATTCAAGTTTATTGCTTCTTTATTCACCATAGAAAAAATATGAAGCTGGCCAAGATATCCATCAGAATATCAAATGATAATGGTATAAATACACAATAGAATTCTACTCATCACTGTAAGGAGATAAAATCATGACACATTTAGGAAAATATGTAAATTTGGACAGTGTTGTGTTAAGTGGGGTAACCTAAGTCAGAAAGGAAGAAACTGCATGTTCTTTCTCAGATATTAGCAGATCTTAGCTTGTAATATACATATTCATGTATATAAATATGTATAAATGCATGATGTTTAGATCATAGAAATGAGCAAAAATTCAAAATACATAGTTAAAAGCCTCCATCCAGAAGATAAGCTTTCATATGCTGGTAGGAGTTGTGCAAGCTTCCAAATGAGGAAAGCAATCAATGAAAAGTACCAGCAAGCTGTAATGGTTGTGAACTACAACAATGACCAGAAAGGCAAGATATCCCAAAGATACAGCAGTATTGTTTATATTCTGGTGTTAACCAACAGCTATCAAATAACTCATAACTTTTAATGAATAGGCAGAAATTCATGCCAAGTACTGACAACTTAGGATGTACCCATGACTGGTAAGGCCATGGACCCTACAGGAGAACCTACTGTTGTCATTTCCCTAAAGCAGCATGAGTCCTTACTGCAATCTAAATAATTATTCAGACACCAAGACACAAGTATAGCTCTCATCCCACCCTTTTCAATATACTTTTTTTTCCCTTTCAGATGTTGACCATTAAAGAAATCCACATCTGGTGAAATGCAGAGAACAACTGGCCATGAGGTGCTTAATATCAACTTATATATCTGTAACACACCACCACCATCTATACCCAAGGCTCAGAGAACATCATAAAAGAGAGAGTGGGAGACTGTAAGGTCTGAAGGACCATGAATTTTTCATGCTATATTCATATTGTTTTAATAACAACAAAAATATCAAAAGAACATCATTATAATGAAAATTTAACTCTTGACTTTTGCTAACACTCCCCATTATTTAACCCTATAATATGCATGCATGCTATATAATGGCTTCTATAAGCTTGATTTCTAAATCTTAGAATAAGTGCAAAGCTATTCTTATTTTTTCTTTAAATGTAAGAAAGCAAAAGGCCCGAAACTCTAAATGACCTGTGAACATTAAAATTGGCAAATGCTAAATTTATCCAATTCAAAAGGCACATTAACCAAAGGTGTTGGCAGTATGAGCTTTTCTGGATTAAAGTCAAGGTATAATACTTAGGGAAAAAATGAGAAGAGTTTGCCATCATTTGGAGAATTGTCATATGACTTCTGTATGTGCTTATAGAGAAGGTCTCCAGATTATGGGGTATTATAGCAATTGCCAGAGAAGTCCTAATACTAGACAGTCCTCTTTCTAAACAATGATGAAATTTGACAAAATAAAAAAAAAAAGTAGCCAGGCGGTGGTGGCGCACGCCTTTAATCCCAGCACTTGGGAGGCAGAGGCAGGCGGATCTCTGAGTTCGAGGCCAGCCTGGTCTACAGAGTGAGTTCCAGGACAGCCAAGGCTAAACAGAGAAACCCTGTCTCAAAAAATATAAAAAAAAAAAAAAAAAAAAAAAAAAAAAAAAAAAGTGCTGAAGATCTTTTATAGCAGTTGAAATGGAACTTACTGGTATAGGAATGGAAATAAGTCTCATAATTGTCCCAATACTCAGCTAAATGGCAAATTGCTACCCATGGAATTTGGAGCTTTAGTCCAAGACCAACTCAGATATATAACTAAGTAGAGGAAATAAAGATCAAAGCATGCATACTTATATGCATACTTATAGGGTTGGGGATTTGCAGAAGAAGGCAGTAGCCCAAACAGCTGTGCAAAGAGTAGCTGTAGATTACTGAATAGAACTTCCATTAGGTTTTTGATGAAAATTAAGTTCTCAGTGTGGATGGTGAGACTCTGAAATTCTGGACTTTCAAATGCTGGGCAATGATAGACAAGTCCAGGATGCTGCGGAGAACTCAGTATAGATTCCAAAACTAATGTTATTATGGTAGGGTTTTGTTCTATTCTTGCTAAGTAAAGATTGTTTCTGAACATCCCAAAAGCTAAATGACACTCAAGAAAGCTAGCATCCCAGAAAAATAAAAATACTCTAGCACAATCTTTTGTTAAGTCTCAACATGATTTGAGGTTCAGTTTGAAGTTCATACATAACAGATATTTGGAAAAAGCACCCAGTTCAAACAAAGCATTTTGGCATTGCACTCTGCAATTACAATTGAGGGAAAGGCTCTGAATTTCTGTGGTTAAATCCCTTTCCCCTGCAAAATATGGTCATTTGTACTCATACTTTTCCTAACTTCAACACAATTACAAAGCTGATCAAATTCAGGTAACATAGACAAACATAATTTATTTATTGCAACAAAGGAAGTAGCATGTACATATGTCCTCACATTTGGGTTTCTGATCCAGATCTAAGGATGCTTTTGTTGCATCATCTTTCTTTGTTTGGGTTTTCCCACCTGCCTGTGGTACACAGGAAAATATCAGTCAAACATGCTAAGATATTGAGTGTAAAAAGTGCCTCTAGCTAGAGAGCTCATGTCAAATTCCATGACATGAACAGTTCAAGCTGGACCTGGAATGGAATGATGCACCTGATTAATTGTGATGATTAGTGCTACTAAAGTCACTCTGTTATAGAATGGCTTGTTTTTATTTCACAGAGAAGTATAACTCTAGTCATTATATTTTTCTGAAATTATTTACTGTTTAAGTTGTATTCGTGGGATTTATTCCTCCGTTAGAGATTCTGACCTCTTTGGTGTGGCTATTAACCTCATACTAAGACTGTGTGTCTGAGTTTCTGCTGGAACCAGGAAGATGGATTTGTCAGCCGTCTTGGGAAACATACTACTCTATGCTCTCAGGCTGACATTTGTAGCATTGTTGTTAATAAAATAGAATGATGACAGTGGAGGGATGAAATTCTTTAGAGAAAAATATTTATATGTCTTAATGGGATGTTTGCTTCCAAATTCTACAAAACAACTCTGGAGAAAAAAATATGAAAGCTACATGAGGTTTTGTCAAGTCAAAAGTAAATATATTCAGTGCAATGTTTATTTTAGTTAATATTTATTTAAAACATAATACATATCAGGCCTTTAAAGATAACAAAACATATATTAAAATAATGTTTTTTAAAAAAATTGCTTTGGATTCAGTCTGCTGTGGTTTTCAGAACCTTAATCACTTAGGGAAAGTTATATGTATAATTTATGAGGATATGTATCCCAAGTCATTTCTGGAATAAGAATCAAGTGTTTATAATTTTTAAATCACCTCTGTCAATTTTAAGGTTCAGTCAGGGGAAGCAGAGGTAGGAATCTTCTAAGAACACTATAATTTAGTTGGTATTAGATGAAGAGAAACATTCTCTATTAAGTTTGAGGATTTGGCACTAGTAAAAATGCTATGAAAGTTACAGGGAGTAAAAACATAACATGAAGGCTTTGGACATGTACAAATAAAGTAATTAGAAGCAAAATGTTCATGGAAGAACAAGACAAGAGAATTGAAGGGGAAAATATAAACCCCCTTTCCCTCCCATTCTTCTACCCCCTTCTCAGTTAGAGAACATAGCACAAGTTAAAATTCATGTTGGAAACCATGAATTAAGACTGGTATGTTAGACAGAAGGTAAAATTAGAACAAGTTTCTCAGTTAATGAATATAAGTAATTCCAATTTCAGGCACTTGCTTACATGTTACTTTTTTTTCATGTTTTCTGAACAACTTATGATGTTATACAAGATGACTTCACCAAACCATCGCAGGGCTTAAAGCTTTCTTCAACAGCCCACAGCTCTTAGAAAGCTCGTGGTATTTCATCTTATCTCTATCAGTTTCCATATGAGAATTGGCTGAGAATGAAGATAAGGCCATAGGCATTAGAACTTAAACATATCTACAGTTCATCTTCCCCATATCCTAGTCCTTTCTGTTTACATAACTTCATGTTTAAAGTAAGAACTCAAATATGAGATGGGTGTATGGATTTACAAATAGGTGAATGGGTGAAAGGATGAAAGCAGTGAGTGTAAAATCAATAATGGCAGAATATTTACAATCTTCCTAAATAGAATATCAATAAGGACACCAGCAGTGAGACTTTGGAGAAATTTCCATAAGCATACTGGCTTCTCTAGGATTTGAGATACATGAGATTGTAACTTTTTTTCAAATCCTACTTTTAATGATGGTTTTTAAACACTTTAACCTCCCCTGTGGCTTACCCACCCACCAGAAGTAGTAGAAAAGATGAGGGGTTAGTGGGGAAGTGTACCTATTTAGAAAGGTTCTTTCGAGCAACTCCCATCAACGTTGTCTGGAAATCCGCAGCTCACTTCAGAAGTTAGCAGTGGCAGCTCAATTCACTTGTAGACAGTTCACAAATACACTAGCAGTCCAGTTTGATAGTCAAGTTAGCAACAGTGGAGACACGACCTAGCAGAGACAGCCAGGCCTTAGCCTTGGCTCAAGTTAGTATGAGGGACCAGGAGGGACACCAAGGAGCCTTTCTCCGCTGTGCCTCTCTCAGGGAAGCAAAAATCAAAGAAGACGCAAGACCCACAATCATGCACGAGATCCACAAACATTGCATAGCAAGCTGTACGAGCAAGCCAAGTTCTGTCTCTGTCACTCCTTCACATCCGATTTATACCCTCCAAACATCACGTGTCCTCCACGTGCCTTCCCTCAGCATGTGTCTTGCCTCACCATGTGCATCCAATCAGCCCATATCTGAGGAAGTGGCAAAAAACTGCAGCACGCCACCAGAAGTTTTTTGGTGTGTTTCTCACTATGAAATCCCAACAAATGCAGCTCTACTTTGTAATGTAAGGTGGACCAAAGCATGGGTTTTATTAGCAAAGAATCCTTCATCACGTGTCCTTTCACATGCTTGCTACAGCAGAACATCCTTTCTACTGTCTGCATCAGAGAAAAGTTCCTTTACGAGTTTGTCTTAGGTTTGCCCCTCAGACCTGTGTCAAAACATTCCTGAGTGGAAATTTAAGGGTTCTTTGAAAAGTTGATTGGATTGTGTTTTGCTGGGGCAAACATGTAAAGGATCATTCTATTTACTTAAAAGTAACTAAACTCCCAATTTTATAATACAAATAAAGCTATTATGCTATAGAGTTTCCAGGTGTTCACATTTAAAAGTAAAAGATGTATAAGCTACTTGCATAAGGATGCAAATTACTTAAGAATCACCAGACTGACTAAAGCATTTAGAATAGGGTAAAGTGAACAAATGTGGAAAAAAGTAAATCCTTTTCCTACATAATGCCTAGTAACATGCTCTGTGATCTTTGCTACAAAGATAAGGCTATTGAATATTCCCCAAAAAGTTTAATATTGGTAATACCAAAGGCTAATTGTTTTTTTAATCCCCACAGTATACACATTTGAGATTAAAAATTGGAACTGCCAGACTCAGAAGTCCCTACAGTCTTCTGCCTATAAATATTGGTAAAAAAGATAGTCAAATAATTTCTTTCTACTTTTTATATTCCTTATCTCAATAACCCCCCAAAATGATTAATTTGAACCGTTTTTAGTGTCTATGTTCTTAGAATAACAGAAAGTTAAAGTTTCTCAGCCTTCTGTAGTAACTAATGCTAGAGAACAATATGTGTGATATAATGTAACTACAACCAATTTGAAGACTTATCTTTCTCCTCAGTGTGTTGGCCAAGATTCCAGATAATCCTGTCTCTCCCAATTTCCCATCCTCTTGTGTTGTTTTCTCCCAATATACCCATTTTGGTAAATATAACTTATGGTCTGGAATGTGAGATTATGTTTAACATAGAGTGATAGAACAAGATTCAGTGTTCTCTTGATAGTTCTCTTTACAATATTTGTTGGTAATAATTAGGAAGCCTGTGACTTGGCTAGAGTGACTCAATTGATGAATAACTGAATTCAGGCCTATCATCAGTTAATAATAAGTAATGGTCAATCTTTTATTTTGTTGTATTTTTTCAGGACTTAGTACAAATTTAATTACATGAAACTTAAAAACACATACACAAAATGAAATTATTTTAAACAACATGAATTTTTAGATAGTTTTTAAAGAGTGATCCTGCTTAAATCATCTAGGAGAAACTAGAGAAGAAAAAAAATTTACAGAGCTGAGTGCTCACAAAAAGGGACCTAGCATGATTGCCCTCTGAAAGACCCAACAAGCTTCTAAAAGAATCAGATGCAGATATTTGCACCCAACCAATGGACAGAAGCAGTTGACCCCTGTTGTTGAATTAGGGAAGGCTGAATGAAGCTGAGGAGAAAAGCAATCCTGTAGGAGGACCAATAGTCTCAATCAATCTGGACTCCCAAGATCTCTCAAACATTGGACCACCAAACAGGCAGTATACAACAGTTGATATGAGGGCCCCAAGACACATACAGTAGAGGGCTGCCATGTCTATGTTCATTCAGAGATGGTGTACCTAACCCTCGAGAGACTGAAGGCACCAGGGAATTTAGAGGTCAGGTGGGATGGGGTGGGGCATGGGGACATCCATATAGAGACAAGTAGGTGGGGAGGAAGTATAGGATGTGGAACAGTTGGAGGGTGGATCAGAGATGGAAAGAAAATATGGAGTATAAGAAATAAATTAATAAAAAAGTTTTTAAAAATTTACAAAGCTGAAAGGATGTGTTAGAAAATAGTGTGTCTGGATATGTTATCATTGAAGAGTTATTCTATACTCCTATAGCTGTCCTCCTGTAGTCTGTTTTTCATAAAATAATAATACATTTATCTTCTCAACTACACAGAGTCTCCAATGCAGAAGCAGGGTGAGGTACAACTAATACTGTGTGGAAAGAGATGACTGGAATTGAGGGGAATTTAGGGGCAGTGGAAATGTAGTGCAGTGAGAACTCCCCATAATCTATGAGGGTGACCCTATCAAGGACTCCTAGTAAGATGGGGCATGTAGTCTGGACTGGCCATCTTTTATAGCCAAGTAAGGCTTCCAGTAGTAGAGTAGGGTTGTATTTGGTTGAATTGTAGGCCAAGGGAGGTATGGAGATCCCCAAACAACCCAGGCTGATTACAGGGCACAAAGTCACTCTTAAAACTCTGACAGCTGCTGGACAGTGGTGGCACATGCCTTTAATCCCAGCACTTGGGTGGCAGAGGCAGGCAGATTTTTGAGTTCGAGGCCAGCCTGGTCTATAGAGTGAGTTCCAGGACAGCCAGGGCTGCACAGAGAAACCTTGTCTCGAAAAACCAAAAAAAACAAAAAAAGAAATCTGACAGCTGAGCCACATTGCTACTGACAACATCTATACAGTTTATTGAACATAGAGAAGTCAGTCTGGCAACTGCATGGAGCCTATACCACTATGTCTGGTCTCTGTGGTTCAGGAAGGTACGCTGCAGACTCCTGATAGAGAAACTAAGCACCAATTCAGCAACAAAGTTCTACTTCAAGATGTGATTTGGGCAGTGGTCGTGCAGAACTGACTGGCGGACCAAAATATGGCTTAATTTAAGGGCTACTCCAGGAGAAGGGGGATCCCATGCCCTACAGTATTTTAATGGTCAGGATCCAGAGACTGGATAGCCAGCCCACAGACATAGGGAAGAATCAAACAAGACTTCCCGTCCCCCCCACCAAAAAAATATCAAAACAGATGATTCAAAATGATATTCTGCTTTATTTTTTAACTTTTATTGTATTATGATGAGAAAGGTTACATGATTTCAATTTATCTGAATTTGTTAACATTTAAAAACATATTTTAAGTAAATAGAATTAAATCACATTCTTGTTTCCCTTTTGTACCCCAACTCCTCCCAGAGACTCCCCCTTCAATACCTACAATATCTTTTTTGTCATTTTCCTTAAAATATATAAAATATTATAACAATAAAAATGAATATTATAAAAGTTGTTTGATATAAAACAACAATCAATTTAATAGTCTTATGTAGATGCTCATCTACAGCAATACTGAAAATACATTTTTTAATATAAATTTTAAATAACTCCAAACATATTAATGTATATTTCAAAATAATATGTCACTACTAGTATTTTCTTCAATGAACATAAATATATAAAGTCTTTTGTTTGTTTGTTTTGTATTTAGTAGAGTTTAAAGTCTTGGCTCTTACTGTGGTACAAGCCCAAAATAAGAACAATTTTTAGACATTGGATTTCATTGTAATAAGGCTGTACTTCAATGACCAAAGGATTTTACCTCCATCGTAGCTAAGCTGAGAGTTGACAGTTCTGCTGCGCTAAGGAATGAAATGTAGACACGATTTTTGGATACAGACTTCCTGTTATGAATGCTTTTCCAAATTATCACAGCTAATGAACCAAATTCTTACCCTCACCTAATGTCTGTGCCACCCTCCAAGCATCCAAGCAGAACCATTGTTCATTGAAACAGTTGGTGAATGACTTTATGGATAGATCATCTTAATACACACACCATTCTTAAATGAATGTAACCTGTTCTCTGTGGGCTGAGAATAAAGTTACTCACTCAAGTCAAATAGCTTTGACCGTACCAGGAAGTCTGTATCCAAAAATCGTGCCTATGATATTCTTCTTTATTAGTAGATCTATGGCTTGTTCAGTTGTCACCAGAAAGGCTTTCTCTGGCAACTTATTGAAGCTGGTACAGAGACATACATGTAGCCAGACATTATGTAGAATCTAAATTTGAAGTCTTCATCAGGTTCCTCTGCTACAGAAGAGAAGGCAGAAAGATTGTAGGAGTCAGAGGGGATTGGGGATGACAGAAGAACATAGCCTATTGAATCAAATAAGCAGGATTCATATGAGCTCCCAGAGATTGAAGCAGAAAGTGCATGACTTCCATGGGTCTCTACCATGTCCTCTAAATTGACTGTTAGCTTCATGTTTTTGTGGAACTCCTAACAATGGGAGTGGGTATATTTCTCACTCTTTTGTCTGCCTTTTGAAATCTTTTCCTCCAACTGCTTGTCTTGTGGAGCCCCAGTTTGAGGTCTTTTGCATTGTCCTCTTTGTATGTGCTTTGTTCTGTTTGGTTGTTGTAGCTTGAAGGCCTGCTTCTTTTTGAAAGAAAATATAGGGGCAGTGGATCTGGTGGAGATAAGAGGTAGTTAGGGGAGTTTGAAGAAATGGAGAGAGAGGGAAAACTGTGGACTGGGTGAGAGAAGAATCTACTTTCAATTTCAAAAAGTAAAATCAACAACAATAAAAAGCAAGGATGGTAGAGAGCCTTTTCACTTGATGTTTATAGGGAAATAGGAAGAATATAAGCTTTGGACCAAACTATGATCACAAATGTATTGATGATGCCTGAGTGTGTAGTTGTACTCCTACATTGATCATCTATCAAACAGCACTAAAGAGATGGGAAATTAAATGAAATGTAGCTAAGTTTTCTAGTTGAAGTGACATTTAAGGACTTACTCCATCCTTCTCTTGTTCTCCTGTGGATTTTGACTGTTACTGAGCCAAAGTGTTCTGCCTCAGCACCTCATGCAAAGAACTTGTATTCCTGTAAGTCCTCTATTTTTTGATTTACACTTTCTGTTTGACAGCAACAACAGAGCTATTTTATAGCACTGTTTTCTTCTATCATCTATAGTGTGCTTGATTCACATCTGATCTGGAAAAAATTGTTTCATGGCCTTCAACTTAGCAACCACCCTCATGTATCAGTCAAACTTTTTTCTTTCCAAAGTTCCCACTGCAGCCTTTCAAGCCCATTTCTTACCTGGGGGTATGTTTTTTCTTTCTTTTAAACAAATCCAAACTGGTCTCTTAGTGAGCATTTGTGTTGAATTTTACCAACTCTCAAAGTGGGCCATAGAGTATATGGGAAAGAATATATTTCTTCTATAGAAATCAAAACATTGTGATACATTGAAAACTGGTGGCTGTTCCAGGAGTCTCATTTATTATCCAAGCTATTAATTCCTTCTCATTTTAAATGAACTCATATGTTCTTGTGAGTCTAGTTTCTCTACAGTACTAATCTTTTTATCTGCATTATCATCAACTCAAAAGATGAAATAAAAAATAGATGACTTCAAAGCATTCTAAGCTTACAGATAAAATATTGTCTTTATATTTCATATATAAAGATCCATTCTATTTCCCACAAAGTAAGAAACAGTCTTGATGTTATTGTAAAACTACTGCCCCAAATTTAAATGTAGATATTATCACTATCAGAAATGATCCTCCATTGTATGTATCTATAATCCAAATCACTGTCACTATAAGTTCACACAATTATGATGCCTATGTTAGATAGTTTTATGTCCCCACGACACAAGCTAAAGTCACCTAACATGTGGTATCCTCAATTAAGAAAAATGCTATCATAAAGTCAGGCTAGAGGCAAGCCTGTAGGACATTTTCCTTAATTACTGATTGATGCAGGAGGATTAGGTCCATATAGGTTATACTACATGTGAGCTGGATGTCATGAGTTCTGCAAGAAAGTAGGCTGAGCAAAGCATGTGGACAAAGCCAGTAAGCAGTACATGGCCTCTGCATCAGTGCTTGCCTCCAGGTTCCAGCCTTGCTTGAGTTCCTCACTTCCTTCACTGATGGACTAAGATTTGGAAGAATGAGCCAGCCAAAATTAACCCTTTCCTCCTCAACTTGCTTTTGGTCATGGTGTTTCTTCCTAGAGATAGAAACCCTAAGGCAATAACCAAACTGATCCACTTGTTAAGAAGCATGTTTAATAGAATAAATTTTCCATCCATCCTTTAGAAGTTGTAACAGCTTCTCAAAATTTATAATACATATTTCAGTGATTGTGAATGTAGTCATATTCATAAAAGCCTGCTATAATAAATATTCATTATTTTTGGCTACACAAACTTTTTTTTTACTCTAGTAATTTCATGCCTTTCTCTGAAAAACTAGTTCCTTCTCCCTCCTCCACCAGCTGGCACTTTTCTTTATTAGCAGCACAGGTTGTTAACTAATATCTACATTATGAGAATAAAAATCTTATGCACTGTAGCATCAAATACTTAGCAATTAAAAACTTACCAAATATGTAAAGGCTCTGTCTTCTAAAAATAGCAAAATAATGTTAAAAAATAAAAAAAATAGATGGCTTCAAAGCATTCTAAGCTTTCAGATAAGATATTGTCAATTCATATGATTCAAGTAATCTGTAGATTTAGTTACACTCTTCCCACAAACTAAAGACTATTCTTTCAATAATTAGAAAAACAAAACATACTACTCACATGAATCTTTCAGATAACCCTGACTATTGATGACAACTTATAAGGAAGAACAAACTTGGAAGTCATGAAACTTTAGTTTTTAAAATATAGAAAAAACCCACAGTACTAACAATAGTATGGTACTGATATGAATCAGATATACAGACCAAGAGGACACAGTACAAAAGAGCTCCTAAATCAGCTTAGATGTCCAGATGATTTTGAATAAAATCATTGAGACTATAAAAGGAAAAAAAATATATTTTAATAAATGATATTGTGAAAGCTGCCTATTCAAATATAAAAGAATGAAGTTAATTAATATTTACCTCATATCATGTATAAAGCTTAACTTTAAATTAAAGGCCTAGGTGTAATATATAAGACTATAAAACTCCTAAAATATAGAAGAAAAACTTCCAAACATTGGATATGATGAAGACTTCTTAGATACAAAACTCAAAGGCAAGAAAAAGCTGCTAATGGCCATTTCTTGGTCCATGGTCCTGCTGCACCTGGAGGCCATGATGATATCTGTGGTCCATGTTACCACCTAAGGCGTTGTGGATGTTCTTGGGGAATGCTGTTTACAGGAGCCTTGCTGATGTGTGTGGCCCGTGCTGAAACCAGAGGCCATGTCAATGTTATTAGCCTGTGCTGCTGCTGATGTCTATGATAGTGCCCATGATCTATGGTGCAGCAGAGGGGTGTGTTGATCTTCAGGGTCAGTAATGCTACCGAAAACCATGCTGAAGTCAATGGCAGGTGCTGATGCAAAGAGCATGTAGCTGTTTGTGGTTCATGCTGTCACCAGAACCCAAGTGCATATCTGTAATCCATGCTCGAACTGACTTTAAAGGGCAAAGAAGCTACATTTGCCATAGAACTGATGACTCAGAATGACAGTTGAGAAAGAGAAACAGAAAGTTTCTAAGACAACCCACATACCCCCACAATCACTCCCAAAATACTATAGCCTAGACAGAAAGTCATATGAGAGAATTCTTTAAAAATGTGGCATGGATGCTGAAATGTATCTCTCCACAATCAATGGCTTCTGGCAAATGTGCAGGTGAGGAAGGACTCAGTTTTTTTTTTGAGACGGGGTTTCTCTGAGTAGCCCTGGCTGTCCTGGAACTCACTCTGTAGACCAGGCTAGCCTCGAACTCAGAAATCCACCAGCCTCTGCCTCTCAAGTGCTGGGATTAAAGGCGTGCGCCACCACCACCCGGCAGGACTCAATTTTCTTTAGGAGACTTACCACATTAGTTTGATCATGCTCTAGTGAGTATATGAGCAACACAAAGTGAACCTTCTCTTCCTCACCCTCTTTCTTTGCCCTTTCTTTGCCCCTTATTTCTCCTCTACTTCTTGACCAAAAGAGATTTGTCAGTATTCATATTTTTGATATAAGGTAAGATGTCAAAATTTTTTTTCCAGAATTTTGCTTTTAGTAATAATGGGACAAAAGACTGTCATCCTTGAAAACTAAGTATCAGGTTTTGAACTTCAGATGGTGCTGGTGCAATATTTCCTTCCTTATTAGAGGACTGGTCCTCATTGTAAAAGTAGAGGAAAGAAGAAAGGAAAGATAAACAATAAATAGTTTATCTTCTGGAGGTTTGCTGCAAAGCTGTTCTTGGCACTGCCATCAAAATTATATATTGAACTCATAAAAATTAACTTTCAAGCCCCATAATAAATAGTTTATTTTCATAGTTTCATGCAACAGGATTACAATTCTTAAAGCATGGATTCTAGCTTCCATGAGCTTATATTCCAGTGACAGGATTGAATATATCAATAGGGAATTTCAAAAATGTGAGTAATATAAAAAACTCAATAATAAACTATACATGAACATTTTTGATAATATGAATGAGAAATGCAATATTGGAGAAGGAAGAAATGTTGGAAGAATACCAAAGTAAAAAGGGACAGAACATCTTTGAAAGAAAAGGTATTTGATCTAAATCTGAAAGAATGGGTAGAACTGACCTGATAAAATACTTTGGGTTACCATGCCATAGATAATTTAAGATCTCAAAATAAAGAAACAAACAAACAACAATGACAACAAAAACCTCCCTATGTAGTTTCAATACAGATGTTTCAGGGTACAGCAATGATGGTAGAAAATGAAGTCAAGAAGGGGTACAATCCAGAGACCCAAAGAGAGGAGTAACAAGGAGGAGGCTTCAATCTCACTCGGAAGGGGAAATAAAATCGATAACTGGAGGTGGATCCAGGGAGAGAACAGGGTGGGAGAGTGAGTGAAGATGGGAACAGGGATGGGAATCAGGTATGGGGACAGAGAGGGGGTGATTGGAAATTGAAATGAAATTGGTGGTGGGCATCTCTGGTACTAGCTGGACCTTCGACAGAGGAGGATCCCAAGAATCTATGGGTGTGACTCTAGCTGAGACTCCTAGCAGCTGGGGATATAGAGCCTGAAATGACCACTTCCTGTACCCAGGTAGAACTTCTATTGGAGGGAGGGGAACACCAATCCACCCACGAAACCTTCAACCAAAAATTTGTCCTGCTTAGATGTGCAAGGGTAAAGTTGGAGCAGAGATTGAGGGAATAACCATCCAATGACTGGCCCAAGCTGAGACCCATCCCATGGGGGAGAGACAGTCCTGGCACTATGAATAATAGACTCTGCTATGCTTTAATAACTTGTCTTCTAAGAGGCTCCATCAAATAGCTGATAGAAACAGATGCAGAGACCCACAGTCAAACAGAGTCAACTAACCTGGACCCAGGAGGATCACAGTGACTGAACCACCAACCAAAAAGCATGATGAGTAGGCTGTACCTCGGCCCCCTCAATATTTGTATCAGATGTGCCACTTCATTTTCATGTGGGTTGTCTAAAAATCTGAGCAGGGGGCTGTCTCAGATGCTGTTGCCTGCCTTTGGATCCCCTTCCTCTATCTGGGTTACCTTGTCTGGCTTCAGTAGGAGAGAATGTGATGAATCCTGCTAGGACTTGATGTGCCAGGGTAGATTGGTATCCCTGCAAGTTTCTGGCACTCAGAGAAGGGAAGGAGACAATGGGGGAAGATCTTATGAGGATGGGACTAGGAGTAAAGGAGGGATGGGGGCTTCAATCAGGATGTAAAATGAACAAATAAATTAATGAAAACAACAACAAGAAGCAACAAAATCAAAAGCTGCCTGGAATGGTCTCACTACAGAGGCTTCAGGGGACAGTAATGGTGGTTGAAAAAGAGGTCAAGAACCGGTGGGTTATCTGTTTGTCTGTTTGGCCATCCTAGGGATAAGTATAGTCCATAATAACCAAGATATAAAATCCACAGTGCCAGAAGATTGAGATTTTGACAATGTTAAACAACCTTCAACATTATTAAAAATAAGATTTTAACATTGTTAAAATGCTATTTTTCTAGACACAGCATGAAAAATGTTTAAGTAAAGTGATGGTTTCCATGGTTAAAAAGTTCAAGAAAGTCAAATAGGTAGACAAACAATTTGCATATCACATGACAGAGGGGTCATTCAGATGTATAAACAGAACTGTAAAAATAAAACAGATGGACTAAATACAGCATTGTGTTCTAAATGCTTTAGAGATTAAAGAATATTTGATCACAGAGATTTTTAAGCTCTAAAAATTTAAGGACCATATTTCCTTATTTATTCTAGAATCATTGTTGCCTGGCTACAATATATTAATCTCTTTGCAAGGAATATTTTCATTCTTTGAAAGTTACATAAATTTGCTGAATATATATTGATTAAAACCATTGACCATTACCTCTTTCCAACTCTCCTTGTGCCTCTGCACCTCATCTCTTTCCCCACTCATGTCTACTTTTGATTTAATTTTATTGTTTTGTTATGTTCAGAAGTCACAGAGGGCACAGCACATGTGCCAGGAATGTCCCCTGTAAGCAGTCTTGTGTGGCCCCATCAAAGTAAGGGAGAGTATTCTGCTTGGCTCTCTTCCCTCTACCATCTATTAAACTGCAAAGAGGGTGCATAAGTGGTCTTTGACCTAATAAGCAAGGGCTTTGTTTATCTGAGGGGAAATATGGGGCCATAATCTTTTTCATACCAATAACTTCAGGCCCTGAAAACTATTGCTGATAAGTAGACAAAGCTCTTGCTGAGTGTTCCTTTCTGTGTTCTTTCCCTTTAGAGTTACATGAGAGCTAATTAGAGAGAATTATTTTTCTAAAGTGGTGCAACCTCGTCTGATCTCTGTAGCCCTAAAGTTTTACACAGAACTAATTGGCAGTAGCTTATGCTTCTAAAGTCCTTTTGTTTTGTTGTTTTGTATTGTGTTTTATTTTATTTTTGAAATTATATATAATTACTGCACATTTCCCTCCTTCTCTCATCGTCAGACCCTCCCATCTCTCTCTCTTTGCTCTTTTTCAAATTCATAGAGGAATTATTTTTCTTTTTCCCTTGATTATTGTCCTATGCATATATGTATATTTATGAACATATATATTCCTAAGTATAACCAGTATGCATTTATAATCTTAAATATAATCTTCTCAATCTTTATAATATTATTTGAATGTAAGTCTTCCAGGCTGACCATTTGTTATTGGATAATTAATGTCCTCTTCACTAGTCTATTTCTCCCACTTCCACCATTCTATTTTCTTTAGTTCTTTTTGTAGGATTGGGGCTTCCTGGGTGTTCCTCTGTCCTTTTTAATATTCTTGTTGTTGTTGTTGTTGTCCAGCTCAGGTGTGGGCAATCATGTTGCTCAGACTTTATGGATGTAGCTTCTGACATTGCTAAAAAACACACTCTTAAAACAGACTCCCTGGTACTCTAGCTTTTTACCACCTCTTCAGCCTTGGCTGTTGGCATTGTTTTGTGGATGTATCCATCAGGGCTGGCTTCTAACAACTCTTCATTCTGATTAGCTTTTTTTTCTGTAATGGTCTCCATCTGTTTTAAAGAGAAGTTTCCTAGGAGAGGGATGAGAACCATACAAATATTTAGAATGTGGTGATAGTGAGGATAGAGGTGTAGTGAAGTGGTTGTTGAAGGTTCTTCCCCAAGATCAATGACTTCATTGCTTGGTTGAATTTCCAATACCAGTCATGAGCTCCTTCATATTAAGTGGGTCTTAAATCCTATAAAAGACCTGTTGGTTATTACCAAGGTATGTAGCATGACTAAGAGCTATAGTGTCATGCTGGTCACTGTTGTGATTAATAGACATCATAACAGGAGAATTGTTGGTCGCTTCCCTCATTTCAAAGCTTGCATGGTGTTGTTTTGTAAATTTAATTCTACCTTCCAGACTACAAATGTAGAGAACTGTATGCCAGAGGAATTATTTCTTATATATTGCTTCAATATGAAGTTTATCTATGATAAAATCCAAGCCTCACTTCTCTTTCTCACCCTATGTCAGTACTGATCTCTGATCCTCATATGAGGTGTAAAGTGATGAAAAGAGCCACAGGAAGGCCCTTCTCATCATTACATCATTCTGAATGTTTATCAGAGGCTGGAAAGGTAATGACTATTATGTAAACTGGGCATCTATATATTCAGTCTGATGCATCTTCCTATGACTCTTTCAAGGTACATGCTATTATCCATATTCTACATAGAAGGAATTGAAGCTTAGAAAGACGGTAACATGTATGAAGTCTCTACAGAAATGTACGACTCTGGGATGTATGATTCATGTTTTTCTACTTCCATCATGGGTGGACACTTCATTGTCTTTTTACTTTCACATTTTCTGGTTGTTTAAAATGAATCCCATCAATTACAGGATAGTGTTTTTCCATGTCATGACAATACCTTAAATGGAAATAAGTAATGTGCTACAATGGCTATTAGCCAAGAGAGGACTAATGCTGTTTGTCACTGTCCTGTGTGAATAACCAACTTGAGTGTTATTCTTAGAAGCAACATTTGATGGGTAGCTTGTCAACAAACTATTTAAGCAGCATAATGAGAAAGGTTGCATGTCTGGCAGTCTTCTCTATATAATCCCTTAATGAGTGGTGAGGGGATTAGAAGGTATCTTGGTTGACTTTTGTCAACTTAACACAACTCTAAACAAATCTGGAAAGAGAAAACCATTAATGAAAAAAGTATTATATCAGATTGACTTGAAGGCAAGTCTTTGGAAAATTTTTATAAATGTTTAATATGAGTGTTCTCTGTCTATTCTGGGCACTGCCACTCCTGGGCTTGTAGTTCTAGGGTATGTAAGAAGGAAGGCTGACACTTGGGTTGATAATATTCCCCCAAAGAACCATAGACTAATATAAACCCTAGTATAGACATGAAAAAAACACTTTTGAATGGTTGGTCAGTATAGTCCAAGTGATTTCTGAAACAATATTGATGGTTGATATTTCTCAGTGGTTAGTGTATACCCCTGTTTCTGAAGACACCACATATTTAGGGCACATGATTCAGATGGCTTGAACTGGGTATGACCCAAAAGCCTCTTCTGTGGTCTAGTTTCCATGCTTCTAGATAATACAAACTTAGAAGGAAGGGAAGCAATTAAACAACCCTATCCAACAGTAACACCTATAAACAATGACAATAACTAGCATAGGAAGATATTAATAAAGGTCCACTATATGACATTCACACCTTGGTGGCAACTAACATCTATCTAATTGGACTTAAGGACCACTATATAAGAGGCAAATCATGCCTGGTATTAGACAGCTTCCCAGGGATAGATAGATCATGGACATTAGAAAGAGTATACTACCTTAACTTTTCTAGATGAGTATAATTTATTCCTTACTGTATTCTAAATCTTATCTTTACTCACAGATAACTATAGCTAACACCCCTCATAAAAGAAGTTTTTATTTATAGTAAGTGGAAGCAATCATAAAAACTATAACTAGGCATAATGTAGAGATCAATAGATGACTATGGGAAAACCAATGGATATAAAAGCAGCTCCAGTATGTATGGGTCAGAGAATGTGGTAGAAGAGGATCCAGAAAGATTGTAAGAGCTAGAGTCCCAGGAAGACTGCAGTGAAACAGCCTCTACTAGAAATGGTTACATAAACAAAACTTGAACAATGTTAATATCGATGTACATATTAAAGTGAAAGGGGAGAAATTTCTTGAGTCTCATTCTTCAATGAAGAAATATAGACAAAGAAATATTAACTACTCAGGCAAGAAAAATATGGCCACCCCCAGGATGGGCCTCCTTATTGGTTGTCCAATGAAGAGTTATCAGCTTTGGAACTATATACACACAAAGAACAAATCTAGACTCACAGTTTTTATGTATATATTTGTTCATCCACATAATTCTACAGTATCATATCATCTGCAAATGGTAATATTTTGGCTTCTTACTTTCCAATTTGTATCCCCTTGACCTCCTTTTGTTGTCTATTGCTCTGGATAGAACTTTGAGTACTATATTGAATAGATAAGGAGAAAGGGGGCAGCCTTGTCTAGTCCCTGATTTTAGTGGAATTGCTTCAAATTTCTCTCCATTTAGTTTGATGTTGGCTACTGGTTTGCTGTATATTGCTTTTACTATGTTTGGGTATGGGCCTTGAATTCCTGATCTTTCTAAGAGTTTTAACACAAAGGGGTATTCAATTTTATCAAATGCTTTCTCAGCATCTGCACTCCACCCTGAGAGCATCTTTGCTCTGGTTTTTCGCTTATATTAAAAACATGTTTTGCTTCTTTGATTATGTTAAATTATTTCATTTTTTCACCTCTTTTAAGGCATGCTTCACTTTTTGCTTATGTTTAAAGGTGTGTTGCCTTTCGTTTGTCTTGAAAAATCCATAATGAAATGGCGTGTCACTCCACTTACTAACACCTTATTTTCTAAACCCCACCTTGACCTGGGAAAGGGCTCCTTTGGTGTTGATAAACAATGGCGGCCTTATACATGTTTTTGCCAAGTGGATACAGGCACAAGATCTTTTATAGACATGTTTTTGCACCAAGAATATTGGCTGAACATTTTTACTGGCCAGCAAAGATTGCTGTGGCTGAGATTGGACTCTACTCTTTTCTAAGAGTCAACACTGGTTTCCCTCTATACCTAGAGGCCAAACCTTGGGCCTAAGCGTTGCTAATTGGCAACTAATGTGGCTGAGACATCTTCTAGTTATGGTCTTTTTTAATCTTTTTTTTGTTTGTTTGTTTTTTGTTTTTTCGAGACAGGATTTCTCTGTGTAGCCCTGGCTGTCCTCTGTAGACCAGGCTGGCCTCGAACTCAGAAATCCACCTGCCTCTGCCTCCCAAGTGCTGGGATTAAAGGCGTGCATCACCACTGCCTGGCCATTTTTAATCTTTTAAGTTCTTATTTTAAGCAGATTCATTTCTGGAGTCTAAAGACAAGCAAAATTTGCTCAGTCCCAGAGCTGCTCAATCTCGGAGTTTCTTTTTTTTTTTTTTTCTTTTTTTTTTTTTTTTGGTTTTTTCGAGACAGGGTTTCTCTGTGTAGTCCTGGCTGTCCTGGAACTCACTCTGTAGACCAGGCTGGCCTCGAACTCAGAAATCTGCCTGCCTCTGCCTCCCAAGTGCTGGGATTAAAGGCTTGCGCCACCACCGCCCGGCAATCTCAGAGTTTCTAACATGAAAAATTACTTATTGACAATTGAACTAAAGGCCTATTGAAGGCAAAGCTATTAAAGGGCTCCTAGCTGGGGAGCTGCTACTTCGGAACTCAACTAAGATGTCTATGCCCAGCTGCCCATCAGCACACCAGCGCTGCTTCACGTGGACTCCAAGAAAGGTGGACTCCAGAGAGACTGGGGCAGCTCCTGGACTCTGCAGGTGTTGAAGGCATATCTTGGTATTTTATAGGGATGGATGGTGCAGAGGGGAGTCTGTCTCTCTGGTGCTGAAGTCATTCCAGACAGAGACACATGCCGAGTGGCTGTGTGTTTGCTGAAGGCACGTTATAAGCCCAATTTGCTGTGTCAAATAGTCTGAGACGATGGAACCAGAGAGATGTACAGAGCCCTCCAGCTAAAGCACCATGATGTTTCCCATACAGAATCTGTGCTGAGCTCTATGACCTTCATCCTGCTTTTTGTTTATAACTAAAAGAACTTTCTGTCTGTTTTCGAATATAAAGGGAGGAATTATAACCCTCCTAGTTTGAGGCCTGCCTCTCATAACCACACCTCTCTGCCTACCTCCTGCTATTTGACATGCCTCCAACCTGGTTCCAGTTACATTCGGAAGTGCCATCTCCGCAGAGACAAGAAGAAGTCGCTGATTGGGCTGGCATGCTTACGAACTTGTGGGAAGGGTTTTACCTCACCTATTCTATCTGTTGACTTGTTACAAGCAGGGCATTAAAAAATAGAAGATGACTGGGTGATCACAGCTCCCATTGTCTAATTTTTGAGATCCTCCCACATGGGTAAGATTAATCATGGCTAGCCTAACTTTTCCTGACTCCATATTCCAAAATAACACTTCCCTAACATTGCTGCTGGGTAACAACAAGCATCTAATGAGATGATCATGTGATTTTTTTTCCTTTGAGTTTGTTTATGTAGTGGATTATATTAATGGATTTCTGTATATTGAACCATCCTGGCATCCCTGGGATGAAGCCTACTTGATCATGGTGGATGATCTTTTTGATGTGTTCTTGGATTTAGTTTGCAAGAATTTTATTGAATATTTTTGCATCAATACTCATAAGGGAAATTGGTCTGAAGTTCTTTTTCTGTGTAGGGTCTTTGCATGGTTTTAGTACCAGTGTAATTGTGGCTTCATAGAATGAATTAGGTAGTGTTCCTCCTGTTTCTATTTTGTGGAATAATTTGAAGAGTATTGGAATTAGGTATTCTTTGAAGGTCTGATAGAATTCTACACTAAACCCATTTGGTCCTGGGCTTTTTTTAGTTGGGAAACTTTTAATGACTGCTTCTATTTATTTAGGTGTGATGGGACTGTTTAGATTGGTTTATCTGATCCTGATTTAACTTTGGTACCTGGTATCTGTCTAGCATATTATTCCATTTCAGATTTTACAGTTTTGTGAATATAGGCTTTTATAGTAGGATCTTTTTTTTTTAATTTCTTCAATTTCTATTGTTATGTCTCCCTTTTAATTTCTTATTTTGCTAATTTGGATACTGTCTCTGTGCCTTCTGAGTAGTCTGTCTATGGGTTTATCTATCTTGTTGATTTTCTCAAAGAACCAGCTCCAGGTTTTGTTGATTATGTGCATAGTTATGTTTGTTACTACTTGGTTGATTTCAGCCTTGAGTTTATTTCCTGCCATCTACTCTTCTTGAGTGTATTTGCTTCTCTTTGTTCTAGAGCTTTCAGATGTGCTGACAAGCTGCTAGCTAGTGTAAGCTCTTTCCAGTTTCTTTAAGGAGGCACTTAGAGCTATGACTTTTCCACTAGCACTGCTTTCTTTTCTTTTTCTTTTTTTTTATTAGATATTTTCTTTATTTACATGTAAATTTCTCCATTCCCAGTTTCCCCTCCAAAAAAACAAAGAAACAAACAAAAACAACAAAAAACAAACCCCTGTTGCCTCCCACTTCCCCATGCCTGACACCCTGCCCTTCTCCCACTTTCTGGCCCTGGCATTCCCCTACACTGGGGCACAGAACCTTCACAGGGCTGAGGTC
>NW_022196904.1:77584543-77617181 GCF_008632895.1 Mastomys coucha
TTCCTGCAATTCCTTAAGGGATTTTTGAGTTTGTTCTTTAAGTGCTTCTACTTGTTTACTTGTATTCTTCTGTATTTCTTTAAGGGAGTTATTAGTGTCCTTCTTAAGTTCCTCGATCAGCATTGTGAGATATGCTTTTAGATCCAATTCTTGCTTTTCCAGTGTTTTGGATTATCCAGGACTTGCTGCAGTGGGAGTACTAGGTTCTGATGAAGCCAAGTAGTCTTGGTTTCTGTTGGTAGGATTCTTGTGTTTGCCTTTCACCATCTCTTGATTTTTGGTAATAGATGTTCTTAGTGAGTCTGACCAGAGCTTGTCCTGTCCCTGACGCCCTGCAAGACCCCTGTGACTTGTGGGGCCTGTGCCTCCCGGGTGGTTGCTCCCGGCTTAGGAACTCACCAGAGAGAGGATGGCGGCTCTCACTGGGGACTCCAAGTCACGGAGGTCCCTGGAGGCAGACTCTCCATGTGCAAGGGAGAGGTAGCTAAGGTCGCTGATCCATCTCTGTTACTTGGAAGCTGAGAGGATCTGGTCCCTGCGGCCTGGCGGCTCCCCTGCGACTAGTGGGGCCTGTGCCTCCCAGGTGGCTGCTCCCGGCTTAGGAACTCACCGGAGAGAGGATCAGCACTGCTTTCATTGTGTCCCATTTCTGCGAATGTTGTGCCATCATTTTCATTAAATCCTAAAAAGTCTATAATTTCTAACTTTATTTCTTCCATGACCAAATTATCATTGAGTAGATATTTGTTCACCTTCTATGTGTATGTGAGCTTTCTGTTGTTTTTGATGATACTGAAGATCAATTTTAGTCCGTGGTCTAAATAGGGATTATTCAATAGGGATTATTTGAATAGGGAGTATTTCAATCTTTTTATATCTGTTGAGGCTTATTTTGTGACCTATTATATGGTCAGTTTTGGAGAAGGTACTGTAAGGTGCTGAGAAAAAGGTATATTCCTTTGTTTAAGGATGACATTTTCTAAAGATATCTGTAAAATCCATTTCCTTCATAACTTCTGTTAGTTTCACTGTGTCTCTGTTTTAGTTTGATGAAAGTTGGGTGTTGAAGTCTCCCACTATTATTGAATGAGGTGCCATGAATGCTTCGAGCTTTAGTAAAGTTTCTTTATGAATGTGGGTGCCCTTGCAATTGGAGCATAGATGTTTAGAGCTAAGAGTTCAGAGCTGAGTGTATCAAATGACATTTTAGACTTTTCCTTTGATGTGTATCAAATGTCCTTTCTCAACTTCTTTGACATTCAATTTTCTTCTTTCAATTTTGGTTGAAAATTGATTTTTTTGATATCAGAATGACTCCAGCTTGTTTTTTGGGACCATTTGCTTGGATAATTTTTTTTCCAGCCTTTTGCTCTTCTGACTGTCTTTGTCACTGAGGTGTGTTCCCTGTATGCAGCAAAGTACTGGATCCTGTTTATGTACCTGGTCTGTTAGTTTATGTCTTTTTATTGGGGAATTGACTCTATTGATTTTAAGAGATATTAAGAAATTGTGATTATTTCTTTCTGTTATTTTTGTTGTTAGAGGTGGAATTAAGTTTGTGTGGCTATCTTCTTTTGTACTTGTGGAAAGAAGATTAATTTCTGTCTTTTTCTTGGGAGTAGTTAGTCTCCTTGTGTTGGAGATTTCCATCTATAATTCTTTGTAGGGCTGGATTTGTGGAAAGATATTGTTTACATTTGGTTTGTCATAGAATATCTTGGTTTCATCAGTTATGGTAATTGAGAGTTTTTCTGGGCATAGCAGCCTGGGCTAACATTTGTGTTCTCTTAGGGTCTGTATGACATCTGCCCAGGATCTTCTGGCTTTTAGTGTCTCTGGTGAGAAGTCTGGTGTAGTTCTGATAGGTCTAACTTTATATATTACTTGACCTTTTTCTATTACTGCCTGTAATAGTTTTTCTTTGTTTTGTGCAGCCAGTGTTTTGATTATTATGTGACAGGAGGAAATTCTTTTCTGGTCCAATCTACTTGGAGTTCTGTAGGCTTCTTGTGTGTCTATGGCTATCTCTTTCTTTAGGTTAGTAAAGCTTTCCTCTATAAATTTATTGAAGATGTTTACTGGCCCTTTGAGTTAGGAATCTCCTCTCTCCTCTCTCTTCTATTCCTATTATCCTTCTTCTCATTTTGTCCTGGATTTCCTGGATGTTTTGGGTTAGAAGCTTTTTGTATTTTGCATTTTCTTTGGCTGTTGTGTCAATGTTTTCTATGCTATCTTCTGCACCTGAGATTCTCTCTTTTATCTCTTGTATTCTGTTGGTATGCTTGCATCTATGACTCCTGATCTTTTTCTTAGGTTTTCTATCTCCAGGGTTGTCTCCCTTTGTGATTTCTTTATTGTTTCTCTTTCCATTTTTTGATTCTGAATGGTTTTATTCAATTTCTTCACATGTTTGGTTGTGTTTTCCTGTATTTCTTTAAGGGAATTCAAGCTGTTTACATGTATTTCTTTTAGGGAGTTATTTATGTCCTTAAATTCCTCTATCATTATCATGAGACGTGATTTTAAATCTGAATCTTGCTTTTCAGGTATGTTGGGTAATGCAGGGCTTGCTGTGGTAGGAGAACTCATTTTTGATGATACCAGGTAGACTTGGTTTCTGTTGCTTTATGTTCTTGTGCTTGCCCATTGCCATAACATCTCTGATGTTAGATGGTATTGCTGTCTCTGACTGGAGTGTGTCTCTCCTGTGAGCCCATGAGCCTGTGAGCCTGTGGTCTTAAGTGTGTTGGCACTCCTGTGATCTTTGGTGTGTTAACACTCCTGGGCAGGACTGGAGTGCAGGGTTTGACTGGGGTCACAATAGTTGTGGCACAGGGTCAGACCTGGGCACATATGGAAACTGGCTGCTCTGAGGTTTTGGGGACCTGTGAGCTCTGGGCAGGTCCCACTTGAGCCCAGTATTTAGACAGCAGTGCTGGTCTCACCTGTGATCTTTGGTGCATTAGCACTCCTGGGAGACCTGCTCTCTCTGGGTGGGTCTGAAATCTGGATAGCTATGGGACAGGGTCAGCCCCAGGTCACAGTCGAAACCAGAAGACGAGAGATAATCTTAGAAAGCAAAACACCAGCTACAAGATTTTCAGAGTCAAAGGTTCATGAATTTAATTTTTCTTTTTTTGCTATATTACATCTTCTTGAATTTACTTCTTTTATAAAATTTATATATATATATTTTAAAGTCTATCTTCAAAGTATCTTATTTAATTTTAAGATGTATTCATAATTTGTCATCTCTTTTTCAAACATATATGAATTCAAACAACAAGCAGGATTAGAGAATATTTATTTAACCAATCAATGTATTGTTTCCAAAAGTGTGACATATATTAATTTCAGAATATATACAATTTCAGAAATTCATAATTTCAAATATGTGAAATAATAAATATATTCATATACTTTTTGTTTTAAAAACTTTTTTTGAGATTATAATTTAGACATACAATGACTTTTTAAATATTGTGTTATATCATACATTTCATCCTTTAACCATAACAATATTTTTATCATATAACTATTATTTGTCACAATTTACAATTGAAAATGTGAAGCTTATGGAAACTGAATATTTTGGCCAATATATTTTACTAGAAATATAACTTACTAAGACTTTAAACCAAAGTTTCAGCATTAACTATCTTGTTATGACATATTTGTTACTTTTCCAAATGTCTGCATGTTTCCCACCAGAGGTCCACTTTCTGTAGTTCATACAGTGAGAATTAATTGAGACTAATCTGGCAAATTACATAATACATCCCTCTTTCAGACCACTGAAAGAAATAACTCAAAGAAGCAGCAAGATGGTAAAGAATCAGATTTTGATTCTGGTTGTCCAGTGAGAAAAGCCAAATTTTGTTACCAAACATACCTAGATCTGATTCATAAGCTATACATTAACAGCAAGAACATGGAAGTGTTACCTATGCTCAGAGGGTGGGAAGGGGAGGAGGGAAAAAAAAAGAATGATTATGATAAACTGTCTGACCATTTGATTGTCCTCAGGAAGATAATGAATGACCTATTTGTATCATTTAGCACAGTGTCTTATACAAAAATTACCCATGAGTTTATTTCAGTCTAATTTTTGTTCTCAGGGATTTTCTTTGTGAAAGTTAAACTGTTGTTTTTGAGGCTTGTTTTCTTTTTTCTCACTCTCCATAATTGACAGACACACGTAAGCTCATACTTATTCAAACCAGTCACTAAGCACAGTGATATATGGGACATTCTGACAGCACTGGTGTAAAGTATCAATAAGAAGCATCTTCAGCATTGGGTATTTATTCAAAGTTTATCTTTTTAGAGCATGACATTTGCATGAGACATGAGAGTATGTTGTTCACAAATTTTATACTGTGGAGAATTTAGTATGATAGCTCTTTCCCTGACCTTCATGGACTTAGGTAGTATCAGGATATTTTATTGGTACTATACCAGGTTAGTAATGTTCTGAAAAATTTTAACCATTCTCTATTGCAAAAATATCCTTTGTTGCAGTTTCTGATGTTTTTTAATGACCTAAATCCTTCCAGTAATGTCATCTTTAGCATACCAAGACAGCTGTTTCTCTTGCTCTGCCAAACATTCAGGCTCATAAGGAAAGATATTGATTATAGTCCAGAGGAAGGCAGATGTAGTTCCCATTCTCTCTCTGTCTCTCTGTCTCTCTATCTCTGTCTCTCTGTGTCTCTGTCTCTGTCGCTCTCTTCCTCTCCTCTTCCTCCTCCTTCTCCTCTTCTTCCTCCTCTTTTTCTTTTTCTTCTTCTTCTTCCATCATAGGAAATCTTCATTCCAGAAAGAAAATAAATTTTATCTTGATATTTATGGGGTTATTTTTGGTTAGGAAAACAGTCATCTGTTTCCAAGTTTTGGAAATATGGGGTGGTAAATACTTTAAAGCTTTTTTGTGATTATTGTTATTACTCTAAGATTAATTCTTTGTCTAATATATATATATATGATATTAGATATAGTAGATATATACAGATAATTATATATATTGAATATATAAATATATTTATATAAAGGTATATATATTTATGTATAATTATCTCTAGTATACAACTAACATTAGATACATACATATATATAATTATTATATACTATATATAACAATTTTATATATTTATATGTTTAAATATATTCACATTATATATTATTTGTATATCTCACTGCCTGTGAAAGAATTCTGTTTTTTAAGAATACAGTAATCAGATTGGTATACCAGTAAACTCCAGGTTTAAATTCATTTTCAATATCCTCAAGATGAATCACTTCCACGAGGTTCCTCTACAGAAAACATGGAAGATAATGTAGTCACATATAATAGGGACTAGGCTGTGAATATATTTGAAAACAATTTTTATGCATATCACAAATAGTCATCACTAATTACACATTTGGGTTCTCAGATTATCCCAAGCATACCATTTTAGACACATGTATGCATTTTGATGTCAGGGAATGTTTTAGCTCTGTAAGATGATAATAAAAAAATTAAGCAGAAAGAGTCAAAGCCCCAAATTTGTGTTCTTATCCAGTTCTTCCAGCTGCCAGAATCCAGTAAAACAATTCCGTGGTTTAACAGGGAATTTCCATGGCAACCACTGGATTGCTGCTGAGCTAGTAGAAAGAATTTTAGTCTCAGAGATATGTGGAGTTGATGTTGAAAATAAAAATCATCCTGGATGGCATGTTTCATCAGCAGTGACCATACTGCAATAAGCAAACCAAAACCCAACATGAATCTTTCTAGATTTTAGCCTGCCTGGTTCCTTCAAACTTTGTTCATCACAGCAACACACAAGATTTTCTTTAAATATAAAAATGAATAGTGAAAATTTTATGAATTGTTTCCAATTCAATTGTATTTAAACTCAAAACAGCTTTTAGAACAAAAAGGGAAGGTAAATGGAGAGTAGAAAGTAAATTACACTTTAATATCTATAAGGCACAGTTGTCTTGGGGAGAGAAGAAAAGCTCACAAAGAACATCCCTCATAAAACCACTACGTGGAAAATAACTAAAATGCTCCTTAAGAAAATAGGTTAACTCAGTTTCCATGGGAATGGTATCCAATGCCAGAATTCTAATGCTGACAGCCAAAAATGACAGGGACTGAAAGAGCAACATGAGTGTAGCTATAGAGACCACCAGAATTGGTTTTTTGTAGGTTTTTTTTTTTTTAGTTTTTTTTTTAATTTATTTTTTATTTTTTATTTTTGCATTTCATTGATCATTTCCTAGTGTATTTTCAGGACTGAAACTAATTTAGCTTGAATCTAACATCGTTTAGCCTTTCATTTATTATAAAGTATATGATTCATAAAAATTAAAATTAAAAGGGATTATTACAAAACCCTGGTAGAGTGATTCTCAAAACTAATGTAATCTACAGATTTGAAGTTCATTCATTTGACTCAGAAAAGAGGAAGCAATGGTGGAGGGAAGGGAGGATAGATTAAATCTGATTTCTGATGAAGTTTATGCTCTCTGCCAGACACCAGCTAATCATTTGCACATTGAGCATCAGTGCAGCATAGAATCAGTTCACAGTTCACAAGGTTTGATGTTGTGCTTCTGTCAACAGCAAGAGCATAGAGTTGGCATTGAGATGACAGGAAGGCCATCACAACTTCAGAAGATAAATGAGGGTGCTGGAGTAAACAGCATGAAAAGGTCAAGAGAACTACTTTATAGAGAAAACTCTATTGCAATTCCTGGTCATCTAGAAGTAGAGAAAGCAGCTATTGTTATAATAGTCCTATCTCTACTCGTAGAAGAATGAACTGGGGCAAGAAGACATATGCTGTATTGAAACAAGGATCGTAAGAGGTAAAAGCTGAAGAAAAGAGACATAATAATAATTAAAATAAATTAGTCTATCAATGTGTGAGATGGTCACTGAACATCCTATGTTATTCCATTCCATTGAGGAGGTCGGTTATCTGCCGTGGTTTAGATAGCTCTATATTACAGATTTATTATTCCTAAATCCTTCCTTTCAGTGTGTATGTGTGCCTGTGTCCATGTGTGTGCATCTGTGTTGTTCCTTCAAATGTGTCCCTTATGCTAGAATGTGTTGTAACTAGTGACACAATCTAGTTATACACTCATGTAAACACATAACACATTGTTTATGAGCAAATATAATGCCTATCCAAGTAAATGAGAAATTTTGTGCTCAGCTTAAGTAATTTATAGTTTTGTGATTGCTTTTGGATTAGTTGACAATGCAATTTACATTTATGACCATTCCAATGTGAAAGTCAATGACTTTCCAGAATACAAAATAAAACAAAACAAAAAAGGGACCAGAATTCTGACTTTAACATGACTTTTCCTCCACTCAACCCATCTGCCAGAATTTAAATTCCTAGGCAATATAATTTTCTCAGTAAAAGGAAACCTTTCAATAATTGCTTTGCAAATGGGAGAAGAGAGCAAGGACTGGGCACTTAATTTGGATATTTTCCCTTGCAACAATGCAGAAATAACAGATTTAATGAGAATGGTGTAATGAACTTGAGTAACAATTTCATCCTTGAGTCAATATCACATTTTTCTCTCCACAGGATGGATTGAAAAGGTGGGTTGAGCAGGAAAGCCACCTGGTGAACACACTCTGTTTGCCGATGTAAGTGTTGCACAGCTGTCATTAACTGCTGTGATCTGCTTACCCACATGAGGTACTGAACAAAATAAAGAAGAGTCAAAACTAGAGAGTGGGAAATGTGGTTTCATTAGCCCAGCATCCTGCAGGCACTGAGAACTGCCATTCTAAACAAGAGTGTCCTTGATGAAAATGTCCTTGGACATACTTGACATTGCTTTGGGATGAATTCTTCAGAACCGTGGAACACTCCTTTTTATTTGGCAATTTTGTAGTCTTTTAGTATCTGCTTCATATTGGGAAGCAATTACACTGCCCTCTGCTGTTTACTGAGCCGTATGACCAACGCACTTGAAAGCAAGATGCTAAGTTCACTTCAAATTAAATATCTCTTTGACTATACATCAGTGTTGAGGATACCAGATTATTAAGAACAGTTTAATGGATGCTGTGGTTTCCTTGGATGTGTTGGAAGAAGAGGACAAGATTGAAATATTAGTATAAACTATACTTTGGAGAAGGAAGCAAAAGGAAGTAGACAGATTTTGGATTAGGATGTTGATTTGACTACAGGGGAAGGAAAGGGGCCTGAGATAGAAAGATAGCAGAAAAGGATTCTTACATAACAGAGTTACACACTGGAGAACTGCCCTGATACTCCAGAATGGATCCATTTGACCACAGTCATTGTTATGAATAAATCAGAAATACATCAGCTAAGCCCATCATTTATTTATGTTACCAGCAGCTAGAGATCCCAACAATTTACTTTCATAGAAGATTTAAGAATCCCCAGAGACCATAATAGAATATTAAAGAACAATGAAATCATTCTATTTTCAATAAAGTAGAGGGAACTAGAAATTAAGTTATGCTGAAGGTACTTATCAGCTGTAGGAGTTCTCTGGTGGAAATTTTTGGGGTTGCTTATGGATACTATCATATCATCTACAAATAGTGATATTTTGGCTTGTTCCTTTCCAATATGCATTCCCTTGATCTTTAGTTGTGTTATTGCTCTGGCTAGAACTATATTGAATAGAAAGGGTAAGAATGGAAAGCCTTGCCTTGTGCCTGATTTTAGTGGAATTGCTTTGTTTCTCACCATTTAGTTTGATGTTGGCTATTGGCTTGCTTTATATTGCTTTGACTATGTTTACATTTGTGCCTTGTATCTCTGATCATTCTAATATTTTTAACATGAAGAGGTGTTGGATTATGTCAAAGGTTTTTCAGTATTTAATGACATGATCATGTGATTATTTTTCTCTCAGTTTGTTTATATGGTAGATTACATTGATGGATTTTCATATAGTGACCATGCCTGCATTCCTCAAAAAAAGCCTACTTGATAAAGATGGATGATTTTTTTTTATGTGCTCCCGGATACAGTTTGCAATTATTTTATTGAGTATTTTTATATCAATGTTCATAAGAGCAATTAATGTGAAACTCTGTTTCTTTGTTGAGTCTGTGTGATTTAGGTATCAGGGTAACTATAACTTCATCAAATAAGTTTTGTACTGTTCTTTCTGTTTTGTGGAATTGTTTGGGGGAAGTATTGGTATTACGTCCCCAATGAAGGAGCTAGAGAAAGGATACAAGGAGCTGAAAGGTTTGCAGCCCCTTAGGAAGAACAACAATATGAACTAACCAGTACCCTCAGAGCTCTCAGGGACTAAACCACCAACCAAGAGTACACATGGTGGGACTAATGACTACAGCAGCATATGTAGCAGACGATGGCCAAGTCAGTCATCAATGGGAGGAGAAGCCCTTGGCTCTGTGAAGGTTCTATGCCTCAGTGTAGGGGAATGCCAGGGCCAGGAAGTGGGAAAGGGTGAGCTGGTGATCAGGGGGTGGGGAACAGGGTTTTTTGTTTTCTTTTGTATTCGTTTTGGGTTTTTTGTTTGTTTGTTTGTTTGTTTGTTTTTATTTTTTGGAGGGGAAAGAGATATCATATGACATGTAAATAAAGAAAATATCTAATAAAGAAAAAGAAAGTCTGGGTCAATACAAAATTAACTCAAAGAAATCAGTAGCCACCTTTATACAAATAATAAAGAAGCTGAGAAAAAATAGGGAAACAACAGCCTTTACAATAGCCATGAATAAAATATCTTGGTATAACTCTAACCAAACAAGTCAAAGACCTAAATGAAAATAACTTCAATTTGTTGAAGAAAGAAATTGAGAAAGGTATCATAAGATGGGAAAGTCTCCCATGCTCATGGCTAGGTAAGATTAACATAGTAAAAATTACCATCTTACCAAAAGCAATTTATAGATTCAATGCAATTTCCATCAAAATTCAAACACAGTTCTTTGCAGATAAGACAAAGCAATTCTCACCTTCATATAGAAAAACAAAAAACGAAGGATAGCAAAAATATTCCTGAACAGTAAAAGAAGAATCACCATCCCTGACCTCAAGATATACTACAGAACAACAGTCATAAAAGCTACATGGTATTCATATAGGAACAGACAGGTTGATCAATGGAATTGACTGAAAAGCCAAGAAATAAACTGACACAACTATGGACATTTGATTTTTGATGAAGGATCCAAAATCATAAAATGGAAAAAAAAGGCAGCATCTACAACAAATACTGCTGATCTAACTGGAGATCTGCATGTAGAAAATGCAAATAGGTCCATATCTATAATTCTGCACAATACTCAAGTCCAAGGAGATCGATGATCTCAACATAAAACGCCAAATATACTAAATCTAATAGAAAAGAAAATAAGAAATATCCTTGAACTCCTCGGTAGCAGAGACAAGTTCCTGAACAGAACAGCAATCGCTCAGACTCTAAGATCAACAGTTGATGAATGAGACCTCTTGGAAATGAAAAGCTTCTGTAAGGTAAGGAACACTGCCAATATGACAAAATAGCAGCTTACAGATTAAGAAAGGATCTTCACCAACTCTACATTTAACAGAGGGCTAATACTAAAAATTTTTGAAGTACTCAAGAAGATAGACACAAACAAGTCAAATAACCCAGTTAAAAATGGCATTCAGAGCTAAACAGACAAGTCTCAACAGAAGAATCTCGCGTGGCCAAGAAGCACTTAAACAAATGTTCAAAGTCCTTAGGGAAGTGCAAATAAAAATAATTCTAAAATTCTGTCTTACATTGGTCAAAACAGCTAAAATAAAAAACTCAAGAGATAGCACATGTTGGCAAGGATGTGGAGCAAGAGGAATATTCCTCCATTGCTGGTGGGAGTGCCAATTGTACAAGCACTCTATAAGTCAATTTGGTGGTTTCTTCCACCTACAAATCTTTCACCCAAAATTTGTCCTGTCTAAAAGAAATGCAGATACAAAGATGGAGCAGAGACTAAAAGAACAGCCATCCATTGGACTGAGTACAGGGTCACAAATGAAGGAGCTAAAGAAAGGACCCTAGGAGCTGACAGGTTTGCAGCCCCTTAAGAACTAACTCCTCAGAACTCCCAGGGACTAAACAACCAACCAAAGAGTACAGATGGTGGGACTAATGTCTCCAGAAGCATATGTAGCAGAGGATGGCCTAGTCGGTCATCAATGGGAGGAGAGGCCCTTGACCCTGTGAAAGTTCTATGCCCCAGTGTAGAAGAATGCCAGGGTCAGGAAGCAGGAGAGGGTGGGTTAGTGAGCGGGTTGGGGGGCAGGACTTTTTTTTGTTTTTGTTTTTGTTTTTCATTTTATTTCATTTTTTCTTTTTCTTTCTTTTTTTTTTGGAGGGAAAACTGGGAAAGGAGATGTCATATGACATGTAAATAAAGAAAATATCTAATAAAAAAAGAGATGCCCATGAATATACAAGAATCCTACATAACTTTAAATAGATTGGATCAGAAAAGAAATTCCTCCCATGACAAAAAAAAAAAAAAAAAAAAAAAAAAAAAGGACTGGCCAACCAATAACTGGCCCAACTTGAAACCTATCTCATGGGTAAACATCAATCCTTGACATTATTAATTATATTCTGCTATGCTTGCAGACAAGAGCCTAGTAGAACTATCCTTTGAGAGGCTCTACCCAGTGGCTGATTGAAACTGATGCAAATACCCACAGCAAAACATTGGACAGAGTTTGGGGATACTTATGGAAGAGTTGGTAGAAGGATTGAAGGCCCTGAAGGAGATGGGAACCCCACAAGAGGACCAACAGAGTCAATTAAACTTGACCTCTGGGACTTGTGTGTGTGTGTGTGTGTGTGTGTGTGTGTGTGTGTGCGTGTGTGTGTTGCACACATGGAAGCCAGATAACAACTTTCAAGAGTTGTTTCTCTTCTATCATATAGGTCCCTACATGCAAGTTGGATAAGCCAAGCATTCTCATTAGCCCTACTCTAAATCTTAAGATCAGAACTATTACACTTCAAAGGGGTATCAAGGAATGTTAAAAATACATCACTAACTAAAAGAAACTAGTTTTAACAGGGAAAGTATCTTCTAGTAAGAACATGAAATAAAAGAGTCCAACCATAGTATATTCTGGAACAGGCAAACCATGGTGAAGATGGAAACAAGATGAGACTATCCAGTTTGAGAGGAAAAAGAGATTAGAAGCAAAACTCACAGGGGAATGAGCAATTCTGAGGTGAACACAGCTTCACTGTACATTTTCACAGTCTGTTCCAGTGCAGCATCAGAACAAACTATCCATGATTGATTATAATGAATCTGCCACTCAGGAATAAGTTTAGATGGCAGATGAGGCTCCTCATATTTTGAGGAGGAATCATATGAAAACTACATGTTATATTCTTCTTTGCTACAAACCTAAACCTTCTCTAAGAGGAATAATATCTACTCAGTGAAACTACATCTTGTAAATGAAAAAATGTTTGAGCTGTCTCTTGAGGAAAGCAACAATACTTATGGAGTCACTAAGCATTTAAACAGAGGTTCACTCTATTATTAATTAAAGTCCACCAGAATGGTATAAAGGAAGAACAATCTATTACCAGGGAGGGGATGAAGTCTCTGGACTTTCATATACCATTTGTGGAAATGTAAATTGATGCAATCAGTTGCATAACCTACTATCTATCATAAAGTTGTGTGTTTTTCTTTTAACATATATCCTACAAAATATACACATAATATATACCCAAAATTATCATGCAACATTAGATGACAATACCACTTACACAGAGGGAATGTGATACCTTTTCCAGGAGTCTCCTGATTCTTTTCCCAAATATAGGTGTTCTTTACATACAAATTTACTCTATGGAAAGTCATTGAAATATATTTTTAAAACTTTGTCCATTTTGTATATGCACATTTTTCAAAATACATGTTTCAAAATGTGATTTTTATTAATCATTTTATTCATTTATATTTCAAATGAAATCCTCCTTCCCAGTTACTCCTCCACAACTGCCTCCTATCCCCCCTTTCCCTCCTCCCCTTTGCCTCTATGAGGATGCTCCTCCACCCACTCACCCACGCCCTGCCTCACCACTCTAGCATCCCTCAATGCTGAGGCATCAATCCTCCATAGGACCAAGGGACTCCCCTCCCATTAATGTCAGAAAAGGCTATCCTCTGTTATTTATGTATCTTGAGCCATGGATCCCTCCAGGTATATTCTTTCATTGGTGGTTTAGTCCCTGAGAGCTCTGGTTGATGCAGTTAGTTGGTATGTTTCTTCCTATGAGGTTGCAGTCCCCTTCAGCTCCTTCAGTGTTTCTTCTAACTCTTCTACTGAAGTCTCTAAGCTCAATCTGATGGTTGGTTGTGAGTATTTGCAATCTGTATTGGTCAGGTGCTGGAAGAACCACTTAGGGAAAAGCCATACCAGACTCCTGTCAGCAAGTGCTTCTTGGCATCAGTAATAGTGTGGGAGTTTGTTGTCTGCTGATGGGATGGATCCCTAGATGGGGTTGTCTCTGGATGGCCTTTCATTAGGTCTATGTTCCACTTTTTATCCCTGTCATTCCTATAGACAGGAACATTTCAGGGTTAAAATTTTTGAGATGGGTGAGTGGCCCCATCCCTCTACTGGGCAGTGTCTATCTACTGGCGTTGGTCTCTACAGGTTCCTTCGCCCCTTTGTTAGGTATTTTGGCTAAAGTTATCCCTGAAGATTTTTATATAGACATAATGTTTTATTTAGTTGGTCCACAGTGAAGGAACTTACAGCGTGTGTGAGTTTCTGCAAGTATAGGTGTCTGCACACCTCAAATTTCTGAATCAGATTTTAAATCTTGGCAGGTATTTTCTGTTTGGAGACTTGGTGTTTAGATGCAGTATTTTTGTCACAACGGAGTCTGTCTTCCTAGGCTGTACCAGCCTGGTTCTGATCACTTCTTTGAATAAGCTGGTGGTAGATGTAGGGGAGGGTTTGTTGAGAATGGATAGCAGTCTGCTGTTCTGGAAGCTAACTGTTTTGCCACTTGTCCCTGAGGTAATCTGAATATGCACATGATTTGACAAATAGACCATCAGCAAACTTGAAACATATCTGAATCCTTAGGTGATAACAGCTAAACATCAGTATGAGTTTCTCAAAATTGTTTGGTTCAATTTGTATGTATTGTATGGTAAACCCACTGTTTGGATCCAGATTAAAATTTGGGACAAATGGGATAGTTTGTACATAAAGTATGGTTTTAAAACATTTTAGAATTTTATATGATATGGGTAAAACACAGCATAATGCTGTAAATTTTATAAAAATCCAATTGCTCAAATTTAGTAGACTGTAATGGCTATTCTATCCACAAACATCAGCCTGAAATAAAGCACACATGATTACAAGTCTATCACTTTCAAATTCTGTTTCCACTGTCAACCCCCATGAGTCTCCTGGGAAAGATACCTCATTCCCACTGTATAAGTGGTACTGTCTTGGTATCTGTCTCTGGTTTAAATAGAACAGTATAGAGTGTACAGAATTTTTATCTCCACTGTCAGCTTTAGAATTTGAGTCTATCTCTATTTAAGAACTGGAACGAATAGACAGCAAGGAACATTATTTTGTGTGTCTACTTGTTTACCTTATCATTTCTCTGTTATGATTTATATAGCCATTTTAAAATGTTATATAGTATTATAAAACACAAATAAGGAGCTGTTCTAATGCAGAAAAATACCTTAAAATTAAAGAGGTTGCCAAGCAAAGTAGTTTATGCCTATAATCGCAGAACTCAGGACGCTGAGACAGGAGAGTAAAAAATTCAAGTCCAAGGCTCAGTGGTTAAGAACACTTGCTGTTCTTACAAAGGACCCCAGTTTGGTTTCCAAAAGGTGAATAGTGGCTCACCACCATCCATAACTCCATTTTTAGGGATCTAGTTCTCTCTTCTGACCTCAGAGGGTGCCTGGCATGTATGCATTGCCCAGATTGACATCCGTGTGAACAAGACACTCATACATACAAAATAAATTAATGTTTGAGAAAAAAGAATCAAATGCCAACCTGGGGAAAAATTGAGGCCTTGTCTCAAAACCAAAAACAGGAACAAAAAAAACCCAAGAAGTTTAATAATGAGTCAAAATTGCAGTCATATAGGATTAGCAAATGGTTTTGGTATTTCTCGGTAGAATGAGTGTAGATTGTAAAAACATACTATACATTAAAAAAAAGAAACTGGGGGACATTTTGACCATGTCACTGTAAGTGACAAATAAAAAGACAGGTTGATTCAAACACTGTACCCACTATTTATGTATTTATCAAAACATCACTATGCTTCACCAATATGTGTAAATAGTCTGTATTTTTAGGCATCAGTAAACAAATAATTTAATTTAAACTTTAAGGAACAATACATTAAGCACGGTTACAAAATTCCCCAAGGGCATAATAAAGAAATGTAATGGAGCTCAAATTATGCAAGAATGTAGACATTGTTATTTATTAAAATACATGAAACTGAGTTAAGTAAAAAGTAGCCATAGAGCAGGCCATTTCATCTGTGGCCTTTCCCATACCCATGAATAGCCATTATTCTTAGGCATGTTCATTATTACTCAGTAGATTATATTCATATGCTTGGCATTTTGGATTTATTTCTATTTTTTCACAGTACTACAAGATTTTCCAAGGAAATACAATGTATAGCTTCACAAAAATGATTTAATAAGATACTCACCCAAACATTTATTCAGAGAATGTGGTTAATAAAATCATCCTCAAATAAGTATATGTTTTTAAAAGCCAAATAAAACTATAGCTAAGCTATAACAAGTTTTATTAAGGTCTAAATGGTCTGAATTTTTTGGACTTCTATTCCAAGGTAATATTAAGATCACCTGTATTATATTCTTTCAAATAGATTATCAAAACATCATTTATTATTAAAATTATAATAGGTAGAACTTTAAGCTTTTTAATGCATTTACTTACTGGTTTTCAAATTATTAGTAAGAGGTTCAAGCATTTGTAACTTTCACAGTAGAAATAATTTGCACATCTCTTCACAGATAAACACTGAAAAGAGATACCCTGGAATGAGGCAGTTAGTTGAGATGTGTTTTTACACCATCACCTACTCAAGAAAACACAAACGAAAGCAAAAAAAATACAAATGAACAATTGTAATGTTCCTAAAAGTATCATACATCCCCATGTTGTTTAATTGTTTTTGTTATTGTTTTTTGTTGCTGTGTTTGACAACAAACTTAAGTGTATTATAGAAGCACTTGTATGACAAAATATAAAGTACTTGCATGGTAGTCAAGTACTTTACCACAGAGATATGGATTTTAAGACAAGGCTTTGTTAATACAGTTCAAATTGGCTTTGAGCTCTCTTCATTTATTCAAGTACTTCTGGAACTCAGAATATTACATGCTCAGCATCTAGAATGCTGTGATTGAAAGCATGCACTAACATGCCTAGCTTTTTTGAATACTTTATATATTCAGTATATTAAGTACTTATCAAATGTATAACTTACTTTTCTGTCTGCCTTTAAGCAGGCATGACACTGTATACATGTTCTATAGTTTCTTTAAATTTACTTTTGTCAATTTGACATGTCATTCCTAAACTTCAGGCATGATGAATATAAATGGAACTTTTAAATTATGAAATCTTTACAGGAATAGAACCATGCTATCTGTATACTTTTATAATATCCTCTTTCCAAAATATTGTACATGTTGGAGATTTCTTTAGATTTTATTCTATTGTGTGAGGATGAGATATCTAATTATTGAACTCCACTGATGTATAGTTAGCATTTTTCTATTTTATTTTTTAAGTAATTTGGGGATGAACATCTTTATAATTGTTTTCTCTATTACTATATAATGAATGTTGCTTATAAGGCTCTCAACTGTTCAGCAACTATATCTATGTTTGTGTGTGTGTATGTATGCATGCATGCTTGTAAATAATGAAATTTAAATGACATTTATTGGAATCTCTTCTACCACATTTCCAAGTAATTCAATGATTATGTTGTACAAGTAAGTATAAAGTGTGTGGCCCATACTGATGGCAAGGTATTCTATAGCAAGAACAAACAGTTCCCTTTAGTGATGAATATACGGCTCAGCTGGTGCACAAATTTCAAGGCTTTCACATATTTTGTAATCTCGATCTGAAATAATACAGTGATGAAAACAATAAGATCTCTCTCTCTCTCCCTCTCTCTCCCTCACCCTCTCTCTCCCTCCCTCTCTCCCTCCTTCTCTGTCTCTGTCTCTGTCTCTCTCTGTCTGTCTCTGTCTCTGTCTCTCTCTGTCTCTCTCTGTCTCTGTCTCCGTCTCTGTCTCTCTCTCTCTCTCCCTCCCTCCCTCCTTCCCTTCTTCTCCCTTTCCCTCTCTCCCTCCTTCCTCTCTCCCAACTTTCCTTTCTTGGTTAATTTATTTTTTATTCACTTCACATCCCAAACACAGCACAGCCCCCCTCTTCTCTCCTCCCAGTCCTGCCCTAACAAATCTCTCCCTGCATTGCTCTCCCCTCTTCTCCTCCACCTTTGCTCTCCCCTCTTCTCCCCCACCATCGCAACCTGGAACATCCAGCAGGACTAAGTGTATCCTCTCCCACTGAGGTCCAGACAGGCAGTCTATATAGAGCAAGAGGCCTGTAACAGCTAACAGTCAGAAACAACCCCTGCTACAATTGTGAAGGGGCTGACATGAAGACCAAGCTGTACATCTGCTACAAATGTGTAAGATCCAGGCCCTGCAAGATCTTTGGTCAATGGTTTATTCTCTGTGATTCCCCCATGGGCCTAGGTCCTGTAGGTTTTTTGTGTTGTTCTTGACCACTCTGAATTGCTCAATTCTATTCCCCACTCTTCCAAAATACTCCCTGAGCTCCACCTTATGTTTGACTGTGGGTCTCTGCATCTGTTCCCATCTGCTACTGGATGAAGCCTCTCAAGAGACAGACATGCCAGGTTCTTGTCTGCATCCAAGGCAGAATATCATTAATAGCATCAGGGGCTGGCTCTCTCACAAGAGATGAGTCCCTTTCTTAGGTAAATGAACTTATAAACAGAGCCAAAATAGAGGAGTCAGAGATGAAAAACTAACAATGTTGATTCATTGTTAGTCATTTGTCAACAGTTCTGATGCAGAAATGAAATCAACACATTGTATAGTGTAATATATAATGTAAGTCAATAACTTCTCTTTTAATGGCTATGGCATCTTGGTAGCCTCTCAGTCAATAGATACTTAGAAATATAATTTCCAAGCCATTTAAGAATATGAATAGTTAAAATTAAATTGCTCTTCCCTGAACTACCCCTTTAAAATAAAAATAAGTATCAAGAAGAACACCCATTAATCTAAGCAATAAGGTATCTTAATTACCTCTACTTTCATCCCATTTCTATGTGTCTATGAAACAGTTTATTCATATAATTTGATGTAGTTTTCATACATATTAGAAATTACCTTTTTTATTTATTAGACTAGGTGCATAACCATAAAATCTTTTATATGAGATTTTTCTTAAAATCTTTATATTTTAATAAAACAATTTTAGACATTTTTACTACTGACACATATTGTTACAGCATTTTCTCTGTCGAATCACATTAGGGCAGTGACAGGCCTGTGATTGGACAGGAAGAGAGAGGGTGGGTCTAGAGATTGAGGAACAGAATGATGGGACGGAGAAGGGCAACGGCTCTGATCATGAAGCCAGAGGAAGATGAAGATTCAGACCCCACATGGTTATGTAGGAGGTCTGGTATGTAGGAGGTCCGGCTGGCGGACCCTCACTTCTGTTGGGTGCTCTTGGACAGAGAATTATTGAGTACCTGAAAACACAAGCGGGTAAGAGAGAAAGAAAGGACATGGACACCAGGTAGCTGCATCGAGAGAGGTGTCTGTTTACTAGAAGAACCCCCAGTTTATATAACCAGAGGCAATATCGAACCAAGGGCAACCCGATACCAAGCCATTTAACATCAACACGACAGGAGGAAAAGGTACTTCAAAGGCAAGGGTGAAAGACTTTGATCTGAGGTAGTCAGGCATTGTTTCCATAGGAGGCATCCGCAGTCCTGGATCTGAGGGCAGTTTCTTTCACTTTTGACTCTTGAGGCAAAGGGGGCAGGAGCCCACATGGTTATAACAGGCTAAGGTTTTTACAAGGTTAAATTAATTGGGTCAAAATTTGTCTTTATCATTTGGCATTTAAATTATTGTATTGGCATCTTGTAATTGTGATCTTATTATTGTATAAACATGATTAGATAATTAAGCCTTAAGAGTCATTCTTTACCAGGTTCTAGGTGTTACATGAAAGATTGTTGGGGTGTGTAAAGAGTTGCATGTGAGTGAGATATTGCTGCTAGCTGGGAGAAAATAACAAGAACACACTAGGATTTAGTGTTGAGGCCCGGATGGTACCAGAATTAGAATGTGCTCCGCGGGGTAAATTCATTTTTTAAATATTCCCGCAACAACATATCAAATATTTTTCTCTTTAGATAGTACATTTCTTTCTACAAATCTTACTTAGAGGATATACATTTTATCTTGTCTTTAATTTTTAAAGCATATTTTTCAAAGCAGATACATTAAAACTAATAGAAGAAAAAGTGGGGAAGAACCTCGAGCAAATAGGCACAGGGGAAAATTTCCCGAAGAGAACACCAATAGCTTCTGCTCTAAGATCAAGAATTGACAAATGGGACCTCATAAAGTTGCAAAGCTTCTTCAAGGCAAAAGACACTGTCAATAGGACCAAACGGCAACCAACAAATTGGGAAAAGATCTTTACCAGCTCTATATCTGATAGAGGGCTAATATCCAAGGTATACAAAGAACTCAAGAAGTTAGACTCCAGACAACCAAATAACCCCATTAAAAAATGGGGTACAGAGCTAAACAAAGAATTCTCAATTGAGGAACTCCAAATGGCTGAGAAGCACCTAAAGAAATGTTCGACATCCTTAGTCATCAGGGAAATGCAAATCAAAACAACCCTGAGATTTCACCTCACACCAGTCAGAGTGGCTAGGATAAAAAACTCAGGTGACAGCAGATGCTGGAGAGGTTGTGGAGAAAGAGGAACATTACTTCATTGCTGGTGGGATTGCAAACTGATACAACCACTCTGGAAATCAGTTTGGCGGTTCATCCGGAAATTGGACATAGTTCTTTTTATTTTTAAGAAATAAAGAATTAACATACATATGAACTTATAGATGAACTAATTAATAAGGAATAGTTATTTTGTTAAATAGCATATTCTCTTCCAAATATTCAAAATGTCATTTTTTATTTGTTATATGCTTCATATAACTAAATCTGTTACATCTTGACTTTATTTTCTTACCCTGACATACATATGTTGGTTAAGTTTTTATTCTTTCAATTAGGGTGCAGATAACTTTATTATTATATTTCTTATTTTATAATACATGCACAGAAACTTTGGTTTTATGATTTACTTGGCTTCATTTATTTGATCTGGTTTGACAATCTAATAAATCCCTACAAATGTATTACTGAGTGTAGAAGTTAGGACCTTGACAATGACCTACATCTAAATGCATTCCTTCTCTAAATCATTTTCATCCAATCCATCATTTTCTTATTTTCTTTGTAATCTCTGCATGCACTTTATAAATTCTATATGTATTCCTAAAACAATGTGTTGTATTTTATTTCATTTATTTAAATTTAATGGTATCTCAGGTGCCCTAAGAGTTTTCAGAGCCTAAAATAATTTTTTGTAGAGCCCCAATTTATAAATAATTTGAGTAATCACAAATTTTATGCTAGCACCTCAATGTTTTCCCAATTTAATGTGAACAATTTTAATACCTACAGAAAATATCATCATGACAGTTTCCTTCCTTAAAACGGTCTTCGTTGTTGCTTTGGAAATACTCAAAGGTGTGGTCTTGAAGCTTCTCAAAGCATTCAGTCTGGCCCTCCGAGGAACAGAGGTCTGGAGAATACCTCAAAGAATATAAATCAGTACACTCTACTAGATATTCTGGTGGCACATAGTAATTCTGAGAAATGGAAAAGAGAACTGAAGTACAGGGCTATCTTGCATAGATCTGAGAGGAATAATGTGTAATTATTTCTTGAATATATTGCTACAAATAAATAGGTTATGTGTTCATCGTTTGGAGATAAGTGATCTCCTATAACAAAGAAGTTATAAGATTATATTTTTCAAGCACAATACCCTATGTATACAAATTCTGTAACCTTGGTAATGTCAGAAGTCTACAGTTTTGTCAATAAGGTACAAAATATAGTTAGATATAACTTTAATTGATACTTCTTTGATTAATGATGTCTTAAATATATTTTCCTGTGCTTACTTAATATGAGAGCTCAGGCCAGGTGGTGGTGGCACATGCCTTTAATCCCAGCACTTGGGAGGCAGAGGCAGGTGGATTTCTGAGGTCGAGGCCAGCCTGGTCTACAAAGTGAGTTCCAGGACAGCCAGGGCTATACAGAGAAACCCTGTCTCGAAAAACCAAGAAAAAAATGAGAATTCAACTGTGAACCATCACTTTCTATCTTAGGGATGTCTGTTAGCTTTTTATTAGTGATATGTGTATGCTTGTGTGTGCTTATCTTTTTTGCGCCTTATTAGTATTGATCCATTCTCAATGCTCTGCAAAGCAAATATCTTCATTTGTGACTGACTGCCCTTTTGTGTTCATTTTTGAAACTTAATGATTTATTTTAATATAGATTGCTTTGTTGGTGAAGATTCTTCTGTTAAACCTCATGACCTGAGTTCAAACCTCAGGGCACAAATGATTAAAGACAGAACTAACTCCCTCAGATTGTCCTCTGATACTCACATACAGTCATACATACTTGCAAATACACACACTCACACATACAATAAGTGAATAATTGAAGCTTAAAAGTTAATAAAGGTAATACTGCATTTCATTTTATGAGAAATTTTGCTTCTCATGTGATACTTTATTTAGAGACATTTACATACATTACATTAAATGTTTCAAACATTAGATTTACTATTTAATCTGTGAATCCATATTAATCTTTTTGTGAAGATCTAGATAAATACTTTTGGCTTTGAAGAATTGTTATTTTGTTCTGACTATTCATTTCTATCATTGTAACATGAAAGAAGCTAAGAAGATGTACAAATACATGATTTTATTTCAATAAAAATTAAACAAGCATTAGCATAGATTTAGCCCATGGATCCCTTGCTGAATATTGTTCTAGGATTTTTATATTTCTAAATAATTAAAGTAGTATCCATTTTCATATAAATTTAGCATTTCAGTTTCCAGTCATATGACAGATCTTTTGCCACAATCTCAAGTGAATGTTCAATCATGCATCAGACTTCACACCCATATATATACACATATGGATTCTCTATTACATAGCATTGATAAATGGATTTAAAAACCATTACATTTTCCCAATTACTCAAGCTTTATAAAATGTTGATAGTGTAGCAAAAGTGTGTCCCCTCATCTTGCTCTTTATACATGCCTTGGCTGTCTGGGACTCTTGCTGGTCTCTTCATTCTTCCTCTGAAAGTGGATTATATCCTTTTCTTGTCAAATGAAATGTTTATATTGCTGACTACACGTGGGTTCAAATCAAGTACAGATAACTATATTTGGTTTTATCACATGACAAGGTTTTATCACATGACTCAATCCTTATTTCATTTATAAGTAGTGTCTCTCGGGCTATACTCTAGCAGACCAAGGCATTCTTGTGCTAAATTTGATCTATTTCCATCACTCCAAGCTTTGGTAAAATATTTCTAATAATATAGTTACCTATGCATATTGGTATATTTTATGTTGTCATTATACTGTAGTCGATATGAAGTATATCACTTTAAGTATAGCTGCTTGTCACAACCAACCCCTCAACATCTGAGTGGCTTAAAATGGCAAGAATTTGCCTTTTCCTCATATCACAGTCCAATGTAATATGAGCACAGTTTATTAATAGTACAATTAGCAGTAGCTTGTACTATTCAGAGACCTACAGTCTTCCCCATCTTGCATCACCCCCACCTTTCACTTTCTTTTGCTTTGGAGGTAGCCCATGCTAGACTACAACTCACTGTGTATCTGAAAATAGCCTTGAGTTTCTGAACCCCTTGCTTGTACCTCACAGTCTCACAATATGCAGTTAATGTGGTGATAGGGTCCAAACCTGTAGCTTTCTTGATACTGAACCATACCTCAAGCCTTGTCTTTAACACAATGTCTTAATCAGATAAGAAGAGAATATGTGGATTCATAAGGTTATATAAGTGCCAATCAAGGGGAGGTACATATTACTTCTATTCAAATCCAATGCTCATATGGACTTTTTGACTCCAGATTTACTTTGAAGTTTAGACAATATAACACTTTAATTGTCAAATATTGATAGAAAATAAATTGGATAAATTTATGGCATATTATTTATTAGAGATGATTTTTATTTAGCATGATATACATATTATTTATTTTGCATTTACCTTCAATTGTATCGTGGTATTTTTCAAAGAATACTGTAGCTTTTAAGGAGTTGATTTAAATATAATCAAAGAGAACTTAAACAAATTCTGAAAATTTTTGTGAATGTTAGACTGCCAGATTAGATGTTTCTTTTTAGGAATCATAGAAAGTGTAAACTATGTAAGGATCCCATTTTAAAAGTACACTGTAGATATGCAAATTCACTGGTAGAACTCTCAAAATCATTCATATGTATCTGAAGGTCAATGTAAAAGTTAATTAGAAGCATAATGTCTAGCTCTGAGCGTCTATGTTTGTTCCCATCTGCTGTAGGAGAATACCTCTGTCTGATAATGACTGAATAAAGTCCCTGATCTATGAGTATTTCAGAATATCCATAGGAGTCATTTTGTCACACTACTCTTATTTGTTTTTGTTGATGTTGTTGCTTTAGACAAGCAGTGTGTGGTTTTATTCTAGGTCTCTGGGACATGCAGACTCTGGTTATTGGTCACCCAAGCAGTGTCAGATATGGTATCCAGCTCATGCAGTGGTCCTTATGTCAAAGCAGACAGCAGTTGGTTACTTACACAAGGTTTGTGAGATCATTGCACATCGAATGTTGTAGGTAAGACAGATTGTAGATTAAAGGTTCTGTGGTAGGGTTGGTGTTTACTTTTCTCTTTTCATTGTCTGAAGAATACCTGTTCATATCATAGACACGAGAGCATGGAGGTGAAGTTTCTACATAGGCACCAGCTTTACTTTTCCATGTTCAATGAGTTGAGTGGGTGTGGTCTTCAGCAATGGGGAGTTGTTATAAGTTTGAGGAGAGAAACCTATTGCCTTGGGAATAGTCTGGGTTGTTTGGAGATTTCCATGGGACTCCTTCATCTAATAACTCATTTGGATGAAACCTAATCTCATCACTAGAAGCAGCATTTAGTGACAAGAGATAGCCAGTATGGATTTGTGGGGTAAAAAATGGTGTCCCGTGTCCTGCCCAGGGCTTGGGCCTCTGGGCAACGTGCATGCGGGGACTTTGACTGTGTACAACCGCTGCCACTGCAGGGCAGGTGTCAGGCTGTGCGAAGCCACAGGACACTACTCAGGGGTTGGGGGAGGCACAGTCTGAGGTCCCTGTGGACCTGGCAGAGTTGGGCTCAGATGCTCGAACACCACAGAAGAGCTGGCTCTGGGGTCCCTGAGAGGCACGAAGGCCAGGGACTTCAGGTTCTCAGTCTTGGACACCACAGATGCTGTTGAATGTAGAGGAAGAACTGAGAATGGGTAGGGGCCTTCTGGTAGACTCTGGCCCAGAGCCGAAGGGTAAAGGGCAAGGAGGAGAGTGCTCTGGCTGGGTCCATCATAGATGGAGTCCTTGGCTTGCTCAGTCAGCAGCTTGTGTTGGCTGGGCTGGCAGCTGAGGCTGGAGAGCAGAGAGGCCTCTGCGGGTGATTAGATGGCAGCTCATTAAGGGAAGACCTGCTCCATTGCTCCCGCATTGCTGATCCCGATGAGGATGAGAAGAAACAGTCCATGGTTTTAAGTCTTATAATGTAGAAAGGCAGAGAGAGGGAGAGAATAGGGAAGTAGAGGCCGGCCATGGCCATGTGGAGAGGGGGAAGAAGGCGGGGTGGGAGGGAAGGCAGAGAGACAGGGAGCAAGGGAGTAAGACTAAGAGCAAGAGAATAAGAGGTAGAGGAGGGGGCAAGCAGCTCCTTTTGTAGTGGGCTGGCCTACCTAGTTGTTGCCAGGTAACTGTGGGGCAGAGCATACCTGGCTGTTGTCAGATAACTATGGGGATGGAGTCCAGACAGAATACCAGGAACTTGGGGCATTGCTGATGTGACTGATGGCCACACACCTCTCTTTGTGGGGGCTGTGGGTGGCTGTACCTTCGACAGGAGCCAGGGGTCCAGGAGGCGTGGCAGAACACCTGCTGTCCCATGCAGGCTGAAGTCACCAGCTACCAGGTCACCGGGGTTCAAGGTCCATGAACTCACTGGCCCACAGGGACGTTTGTCTCCCTCGTTATTTGGAGACTTCATTAGGATCAATTCATGTGTTATAGGAAATTACATTGGACTAACCTCCAGTGTCCTTCTATTCTGGCTGCCTCTTCCCTCATTACCTTCCTCAATCCCATCTTTCCCCTTCTCACCTGATCGTTTTGTTCTCATTCCTCATTTCCTGGCTCCATTCCACCTATACATTTGAAATGTAAATAAAGAAAATATCAAATAAAAAACTGAAATTGATTTTTAAAAAAATCTATTTCATTTCCTCCTCTCAGTGAGATCCATGTGTTCTGTCTGGTCCATTTCTCTATGCCTAACTTCTCTGAGTCTATATTGATTCTAGCATGGTTATCATTTGTTTAATGGATAATATCCAGATATAAGCAAATACATACCATCATACAACATTTATCTTTTTGGGTTTGGGTTACCTCACTCAAGATGATTTTTTCTAGTTTCATGCATATGCCTGAAATTTTCATGATGCCTAAGAAGGGTTAAGAATGTTTTCTGAAAGAAAAGACTAAATCCTAGCCTAGTATTTGATCTGAAATTTATTAATGTTGATTTGTACTAACTACTATTCACTGAAGGATTCAGACCTCATCTAAGCATAACTAAGATGGCAGCTGATTTGTTCCTTAGTAAGACAGAATTTCTGCTTTCAGAGGACAACGTCTCAAGGCGTCTTCATCAGGTGGAGTTAGAGGGAACCCTGATACTTCTTCCTCTACACACAAGGACCCTCACTCCTTAGGTCATCTAAATCAAATACTCTCCAAAGGCCACATATCCAAAACCTTTCATCTTTTTGTTTCAGATTTCAGCAGATGAATGTGAAGAAACATGGACATCACACCTTAACATGTCCTTAGATGGTGTTATCACTTCTGGCTTGGATGAGAAGAATAAGCTTATTCAGAACCAAAAATGCAGGTCATTGTCTAAATAGAATATTAGTTTATCTATGTCCTCACCAGGCTTTCTTTGTTGCTTTATAAAGTACTGGAAGACAATTATTAAAATTTCCCTATAAAAAGAGTCACATCTCTCTGATTATGGAGGTTTTGACTTCTATACATTAAGGTTTTTTATTAAGTACTATACCTTACATTTGTGGTTTCCTTCTAATGAGTTGTTTACCACCATTATATACCACCTTCTATAGTAAAAATCTTTCTTTTAAGTTTAGAAGATATTTACATAAGTATACCAGCCTTCTTATGATTTCATTCATTTTCCATTTTTTACTCCATACACTAATTATAATCTTCTTTTTTCATATTTTAATTGTGTATGAATGATTTTCTCTACCCTTTATTCTAATAGTTTAGTCTTCTGTGTTAATTAGAATATGAAACTGATTTTTAATGTAACTATTAATATTACTAGATTTAACCCTATAATGTTCTTATTTTTTGGTCTGCTCTGTTATCCCTATACGTTCCCCTTAATTTTTAATGCCACCAAATATTAAAATTAATATTTCATTTAACTTTTACTTTGCTTTTGGCATGGTGTGATATGCAGAGGTGTTGTAACACATGTATATCAGATTTCATATCGCTGTAGAAAATATTAGTTAGTGAAACATTATTTTCAACATTAAATAACCTGAAGACATTTTTTATTCTCTTTATTAATGAAGGTAATTTTCACTGGATACACATGTGTACAGCTAGAGCTTTGTCCATTGAACCATCTTCCTAACAAGACTTTTATGTTAAAACTTAGTATATCAAATAAGATATTTGTACCAGAGTACAGTTTATAAAAAATGAAAAGTTGCATTTGAAGAACTTTATAATATAGTTTTTCTTTTACATAATTTTATACCTTTGGTATAGCCCACTAGTCTGAAAATATATTTTATTTTTACAGCAAGATTTTTTGGGTTGCAAACTACTGTTTTTATATAAACCTTACAAAAATCTGGCAATATAGTTTAGATATTATTATTCATTTTAATTTTGAGTACATTTGGGTTTCAAGAAATTTAGAGGACACATATCAAATTATCTTAGCAATGTGGCTGATATTTCAACATAGATCTTTAAATAATTACTTATACAATAATTATGGATTCAAAACAAAAGATTGTTCTCTTTTCTTTCCATAAATTAGTGATGGATGTGTTGGTCAATCCAGCTTCTAATTTCACTTTGGAAACATTTGCCCAACTTTGGTAGGTAGCAAGATTAGATGAATGTTCATCTTCAAGGTAATTGATAACTTGCATGGAACACATAGGCACATAGTTTCATATTCTATGAGTACATATAATGAAACTTAGGTAATATCTCTACTACCTATCATGTATTTCAGAAAAGGAAAGCAGAAGTAAAACAGAACTGATGTAATTCTACTCAAGGAATAGCAGAGAGGTAACATAATCAGCAAAGGAGAACATTGTGGCCATTTGAAGCATATCTGGACTAAGCTCTGAACATTGCTTATCTCACTAGTTACCAGAGTGCAGTATGCCTATGTAGAAGTTAGAACTTGTAGCTGTCTAGAAACCAGTGAGCAGCAGCATGTGCTTTGAAGAACTGAGTAGAGCTTGCCTATTACACCTGAGCTGAAGACCAGAGTTCAATTCCCAACACTGAACAGTCTAAAAAGGAAACGAAACCTCTTCTATGTGTTCATAGAGATGCTCAGAAGTTAGAGGAAACTGTGGCAGAAGCCTGAGGATCTGAGTTTGAGTCCTAGTACCAAGCAAAGAAAGGAGAGAATTGACTACATAAAGCTCTCATCTAACCTCCAAACATATCATGCTCATATGCACATGTACAATAATGATGATGCTTATGGTGATAATTTTGTTTTAAATGCTTTTATTTCTTGGAATTATGATAAAATTACATCTTTCTCCCTTCATTTTCTTGACTCCAACCCCTCCCTCACATGTACTGTGTTCCCTTGCTCTTTCACAAATTCATGGCCTCTTTTTGTGTTCATGTACTTTGGAATAAATATATCATTAAAAATACTTTAAAACACTTATACTTTGTGCTGCCCACCTCTATGTGGGTCTAATAAGTTCTATAAAGAAATAATCTGGGATATTATAAAGTAATGTATATTGAGATTGCATGGTAGGGAACCGAATTAAAATAGCATCTAACTAGAGCCTCTACTTTGCTTATTTCAGTCAACACTCTCCCCTACAGCTTGTTTCCATGGTTACAAAGCCCAACCTGGCTAAGTTCTCACTTCCTATTGAGACAAATCATAGACCTTCCATAAAAAGTGTCTTTGAAATAGCAGAGGATTATTTGGGGGAGGGGAATAGATTTATTTTGGCCACTAATAATTTTTATGCTGTATGTAAAGACATTTCAACAGGGTAATTTTGAAGTAGATGTAACATTCAAAAGTAACATTTTTAAATATATCATTTTTATTCAGGGACTTATAATACACTGTGCAGTCTATAGCTCACTACAGCTTGAGTGTTGAAGCATTTAAGTGTTAATGCCACAGATTAACTTTCCATACACCAATGAAGAGTTTCTTTCTAGCTATTCAATAATAACCAAGGGTCTACTCTATTTACAGAAAAGACACCTATGGGTTTTGTAATATCAACAGACAGTGTATATGCTTAAGTCCATGGTATAATATCTATACACAAGTATTTCAATTATGTTCTAAAACCCCTACCCCAAACTTGGCACATATACACTAAAACCTTACTCTTCATATCTTCTTTAGTTTGCTCTAACATAGCTTAATGATTCTCCATTGTCTCTTCTGCAGGAAATCCTTGACTTTTATTGGGCTTTGACTTTCTGTGTATTCTTCCCCTACCACATAATTTTCTTTAATAAGTTGTTGAAATACCATTTGGTTTTCGAATAGCATCCTGACATTTTCTTCTTTATCATCCACAGCATTTCTTAAATTCTCTTTAACAGAACAGCAAAAGAAATGCCAGGCTATACCAAGATAATTGCATCTTTCAATTTCTAGGTCCTGTGTACTTCCTTGTGAAAAAAAAATTTTTCAAACAAAACAAAAAAGAAGCACAAAGGAAATAAGACAAAGATGATATGCAGCCAAATGGATCTCAGAGAATAGGAAACTGTTCACAGAATTCGTTCTACAAATGTCTCCTAATCTGAAGCAAGTGCATGCTCTCTACACATTTAGTGGATTGCATATTCTTATCATTTCTTCTTGAACATTCTGTTGTCCCCACTGCCATCAATAGCATCTATGTACATTCTAAAGGGGCTCATTTTCTTTGTCAAACTATAACAAATTTTGTTCATCTCCATCCAAGTGGTACATTATAATATTCACAGTATATCAGAAAGCAAAGATTATATCTAGTCTCCAAGAGAATTAGCCTTTAAGCAATATCCAAGCTTAAAAGCATTCATTAGGAAAATCTATACAAAGCAGAAGAGATTGCAAGTCATCAAACATCAGTACACAAAGGATGCCAGGAGACAGAATTTAGGAAACTGCTTAACTACAGCATTTCCTCTTTGAAGGGTACATTTGAGTTAAAGAACAGATAGACAAGAAACTTGGGAATTTACATATCAACAGCTGGCACAATGATGCAGAAAGGGAAGCATATTGGAATTATACTCATCTGGCTAAAACCCATCCATGGTAATTTTTGGCTATCATATAATATTCCCTAATTTATTTTTCTCACATAAGAAAATGTAAGTAATAAAATTGAGAGGAAATGTGGCCCTTTGAGGTTAGATGAGTTTGTTTTGATGCACAATCTCTGTGTTCAATCTCTAGTACAACATAAAACCTAGCACAACTCAGCCCATAATCCTAAACTACAGAGAGGGAGGCCATAAAGATCAGAAGTTCTAGGTTATCCTTGGCTACATTGCAAACTTGTGGCTATCCTAGGTTACATGAGAGTTTGCTTTACACTTAAAACAATTTAGACCTTTGAGGAGGAATAGTAATTAAATATGAAGTGTAATACCTTTAATGGAATATTAGTACTTTCCATTTTTGAATGGTTACTTTGCATAACAGACACTTTTACTATTACTTAATGCCAATTCATTTAGTATTATTAAACCATCAAGAAGATATTATTACAATTTTACAGACTTGGATCTTGGGCTGCCATTACATAGTCGAAAATTCTGACCCAGAGTTGTTGCTATCTGAAAGAACTGAAGGAACAACCTAAATATGCCCTGGCAATGAAAACACAACTCAATTAATATGAATACAAGCTGTGCATCTAGACTGGGCAGATCTATCACTACACTTCCATCTTCTCCATCTATGAGACCCCTTATAACTTGTGGTTTCTCCAGGTCACATGCTTCTGCTCCACTTTCCTTCCACCTCCTCCTCTGTTGTCCTCTCTCTCCCCCACTCCTCCTTCTTCTCTATGAACTTTCAGCTCCACCTTCCCTTCCTCTGCCCAAGCACCACTGGCTCTAGCCTTTATTTTACCAATTAAGGTGGAAGAAGGTTTATAGGAAATCACCTGAGGACTAACTCATTTCTTGTTCGAAGACCCTCCCAGAAGTATAGTATTAGCATCAAATTACAAATAGCCCAGGGATATCGTAACAGAGAAGAAGGAGGTCGAGGGTCAGGCCCAAATAGATATCCAGCTCAGGGGGAAGGCTCCAAGGCCTGACACTATTACTGATGTTATGGTGTGCTTACAAACAGGGTCCTCTCATAGCTGCCCTCTGAAAAGCCCAACAAGCAGCTGGAAGAGTCTGATGCAGATATTTACATCCAACCAATTGACAGAAGCTGGTGCCCCTGTGGTAGAATTGGGAAAAACCTGTAAAAAGCTGAAGAGGAGAGTGACCCCACTGGAAAATGAGCAGTCTCTCCTAACTTGTACCTCTGAGATTTCTCAGACACTGAGCCACCAACCAGGCAGTATACACCGCTGATATGAGGCCTCCGACACATATACAGCAGAAGACTGTCGGGTCTCCACTCAGTCAGAGAACATGCACCTAACCCTTGAGAGACTTGGGGTCCCAGGGAATGGAGAGGTCTGGTGGAGTAGGGGTAGGATGGAGACATCCTCTTGGAGACAGGCAGAGAGTGGGTAGAGTGTGGGATGTCAAACAATCAAAGGGTGAATAGGGAGGGGATAAAGTCTGAAGTGTAAAAAAAAATTAAAGAATAAATATAAACAATTAAAAATAAAATGAAAATAAAAAAGAAATAAACATTGGAACCACATATTAGGCAATGACATCAGGATAATAATTAAATATATTATTAAAATTAGAAAGAACATTTTAAAAAACAGTTTAAAGCAATAAAAATGGCAGAAGTTCTATTTGATCCCAGTAGTCTGATTTCAATATGGTGCCTAATGCCCATGACAAGATGTTCAGTCACTACTTTCTACAGCTGTTCCCCAATAAAGAAACAAAAAATGTAACTTACATAGGAAGCAAAAAATAAACTGAAATATTATAGACAAGTCTATAATTCATAATCCATGAATTTTTAACCACCCTTTAAAGATATGCGTCTATGCAAGTCTAAGTCTGATTCCTATAAGCTTGGGAGACAGCCGTACAAACCACTTATATTATATTTTTCATTGCTTTGGATATCATGGCAATTTCAACACATTCTAACTTTGAATACTTGCAAGGCTCAGTAGCACGAGGAAAGAACTTGATTATATTAATGGGTGAGAGTATTGCTTAATACTTTGTAATGTGGTGTTATCATTAAATGCTACAAATAGGTTTTTCCCCAGATGCTGATCTACCGATTCCATGTATGTAACATTTCCGTGCTTGATGAACATCCTGACCGTCTTTCTATTTAGAATTTTCAAGACATCTTCCAGATGGTCCCTCAGTAGGGTTTCAACCTTGACTTCAGAGATACAGAATCCAAATTGATCACAACATAGGCACTGCTCCTCTGTGCTCTTTTCTTGCTTTGAAATTCAAGAGTCAAGGTATCTTCATAATGCCTAAATTTTATCAAATAGTAAAGGATTTATTTATTTTTCTCTGGATCATATCCCAAGAAAATCCAGTAAACCACATAACAGTTACAATCCATTTTTACTTGCAAGTGTCAGCCAGCTAAGTAAA
>NW_022196904.1:77617191-77627623 GCF_008632895.1 Mastomys coucha
AAAAAAAATCATCTTCTTTCCAAACAAAGGCTTCTATAAGCTTAGGAATTTGAAAAATATTTTTCTATTGCTTAAAATCCTGTTTTCTGAACTCTGTATTACAGAAACTAGCTGGTTCACAGAATGAACCATACCATGATTTTGTGTCTTATTTTACTTTGCTTTTATTCTATATTACATATATCACCATAATCAGCCTGACACACAATAATTAAAGAAAAGGACAGGAAAAAAATTCTTTTACTGGCTCAGTGAAGGTTTATTCTCAAATGCTGATTGATACAGTATGTGGCACAATCTCAATTGCCAGGACCCATCAAGAAGAATCAAAAAACCAGTAGGCTATCTTTCTGAGATGGTTCTGCCATGAATTCATTAAAATCTATGATGGATTTGCTTCTGCAGGTAAGCCTCAGGAAATTGGATTGTAGGAAAGATTCCTGCTATTAATATGCCTTTACTGTTATTATTAAATATATGTAACAACCACTAGGTATTATTCTACCATGTTGGGCAGATTTTTGCAGAACAAAGGAGATGTACTGTCTTATAGTGATACTATATAAACAAATATATGACTTTTTAATTCTTAATGATGATCTTATAGAATTAAAGACCCAGAAATGAACCTACATACCTATGGTCACTTGATCTTTGACAAAAGAGCAAAACCATCCAGTGGAAACAAGATGGCATTTTCAACAAATGGTGCTGGTTCAACTGGAGGTCAGCATGTAGTAGAATGCAAATAAATTCATTATATCTCATTGTACAAAGTTCAAGTCCAGGGGGGATGAAGGACCTACACATGAAACCAGATAAACTGAAACTAATAGAAGAGCAAGTGGAGATGAGCCTCGAACACATCGGCACAGGGAAAGTTTTCCTGAACATAACACCAATGGCTTATGCTCTAAGATCAAGAATTGACAAAGGGAACCTCATAAAATTGCAAAGCTTCTGTAAGTCAAAGGGCACTGTCAATAGGACAAAATGGCAACCAACAGATTGGGAAAAGATCTACCAATCCTACATCTAAAAAGGGGGTAGTATCCAATATATACAAAGAACTCAAGAAGTTAGTCTCCAGAGAACCAAATAACCTTATTAAAAATGGGATACAGCACTAAACAAAGAATTCTCAACAGGAATACTGAGTGTCTGAGAACCACCTAAAGATATACTCAACTTCCTTAGTCATCAGGGAAATGCAAATCAAAATAACCCTGAGATTCCACCTCACACCAGTCAGAATGGTTAAGATCAAAAACTCAGGTGACACCAGATGCTGGTGTGGATGTGGAGACAGAGGAGCACTTACTCATTGTTTCTAGGATTGCAGGTTAGTAGAACCACTCTGGAAATTCCTCAGAAAATTGGACATAGTATTACCTGAGGACCCAGATATGCCTTTCCTGGTATATACCCAAAAGTTGCTCCCATATTTAACAAGGACACATGCTCCACTGTGTTCATAGCAGCCTTCTTTATAATAGTCAGGAGCTGGAAAGAACCCAGATGTTCCTCAACAGAGGAATGGATACAGAAAATGTGGTACATTTAGACAGTGGAGTATTACTCAGCTATTAAAAACAATGACTTCATGAAATTCTTAGGAAAATGGATGGGACTAGAAAATATCATCCTGAGTGCAGTAACCCAATAACAAAAGTACACACATGGTATGCACTCACTGAAAAGTGGATGTTAGGCCAAAAACTTGGAATACCCAAGATACAATTCACAGACTACATGAAGCTCAAGAAGAAGGAAGACCAAAGTGTGGACACTTAAGTCTTTCTTAGAAGGAGGAACAAAATACCTATAGGAGGAGATACAGTATGGAACTGAGACTCAAGGAAAGGCCAAACAGAGACTGCCCCACTGGGGGATCCATCCTATATACAGTTACCAAACACAGACACTATTATGGATGCCAAGAAGTGCTGACAGAAGCCTGATATAGCTGACCTTTGAGAGGTTCTGTCAGAGCCTGACAAATATAGGCATGGATGCTCACAGCCAACCATTGGATTGAGCGAAGAGTCCCCACAGAGGAGTTGGAGAAAGGATTAAAGGAGCTGAGAGGGGTTGCAGCCTTATTGGGGGGACTAACAGAGTCAATGGGACAGATCCCCCAGAGCTCCTGGAGACTGGACCACCAACCAAAGATTACATATGCAAGGACCCATGGCTCCAGGTGCATATGTAGCAGAGGATGGTCTTGTCAGACATCAGTGGGAGGAAAGGCCCTTGATTCTGTGAATACTAGATGCCCCAGTGTAGGGGAACACCAGGGCAGCAAGGCAGGAGTGGGTGGGTGGTTGAAGTAGCACCCTCATAGAGGCAGGGGGAGGGGGAATGGGATAGGATGTTTCCAAAGAGGAGACATGGAAAGGGGAAAACATTTGAAATGTAAATTTTTAAAAATCCAATAAAAATAAGGGGGGATTCACATGAAAAAATAATTAAAAAAAATGTCTTGTTACTATTTAAGAGCAATTACCTGGTGACACATGGGAGATTGATTGGCAGAGCTTTCATTGAAGTTTTGACAAGCATAAAAGGACCTAGTAGCAGTCCTACTGTAAAACAGCTTAATAATCACAGATATAATTTTAGGAATTCTTACATAATCATCTTCAAGACTTAAGCCATCTATTTCTCTATTTAGCATCACTACAAGACAATATATCTTCTTGGATCTGTAGATATCTGCTCTAAAGGGGTGTACTATTACTTAGTGATTGTTATACATGTTTAATAATAACAAGAAATGCATAATAGCAGGAATCTTTCCTAAAATGAATTTCCTTACATTCTTGCTAGGTAAGGGTGAACCTGTCACAGATTATATAACAATCTGAAGCAGGCCATCTCAGGAAGATCATTCTGCTAGTTATTAGCTTGTCCCATTATGGCTCCTGACATATATTAATAATTATTAAGCTCTTTGATAGGAGAACTGCTATTATCCTCACTGATAATCAAAACTGCAATGAGAACTTTGTCAGTCTTCAAGTGTCACTAGTTATTTGCTTCTGAGACAGAAAGCAAGTGTCTACAATTTAGAGCACATTCCAAGAGGTTGTAAAACAATTAACCAAAAATCATAAAAAGGGAACTAATAATTTACTATATGTGCAAGGACAGAAGATATAATATTGGCTGGGTTTGTCTGTACAAAGCATCACTAATAACTTAGTCACAAAAGTCATGTTTTTTTAACTCTCCATGAATGTGTAGAGCTGGTGAATATTTAACCAGATAATTACTCTTAATTCTATGTTGTAAGCTTCTTATTCAGTTTATGATTTGAATTTATGTGTAAACTTGTGATGAACTTTTTACCATGTGATCATATATTCTGGAAGATGTATAAGTGCTGAGGACAAAGAAAGAAGAGAATTTTTTAGACGGAACTCAAGAAGAACTTAGAAGAAGTGCATTAGGAGTAATTGTATTGAAAGTAAAGGCATTACTGGGACATCAGAGGAGGAGGAAGAGCAATTAGTAGAAGAGAGCAGAGAGAACTTTTCGAGAGATATTTTTGGGAGGAGAACTTTTGTAGAAAGTTTTTGGAGAACTGAAGAACAAATTGGAAATAGATCTACCAGAAGGCCCCACTATACCAATTTTGGGCATAGAGCAAAAGATGCCCCACCATACCATAGAAGCACATGCCCCACTATGTCCATAGCAGTCTTATTTGTGATACCCAGAAGCTTGAAAAACCCCAGATGTCATACAATGGATGAATTGATACAGATGGATCATTTACACAATGAAATACTATTCAGCTATTAGGAATGCATACATCCTGAGTTTTTCAGGTAAATGGATGGAAATGGAAAATATCAGATTCCTGAGGTAACTCAGACCCAAAAAGACATGCATCATATGTATTCATTAATAAGTGGATATTAGCCAAAAAAGGACAGAATTTCCAGGATACAATCCACAGAACTCAAGAAAGTTAGCAAACCAAAGAGCCCAAGTAAGGATGCCTCAATCCCACTTGCAAGGGAGAAGAAATCAATCATGGGGCAGAGGGATAGAGGGACATGGATAGGAGAAGAGAGTGGGAGGTAGAAAGGGGAACATGATCAGGTATTGGTAAAGGTTGGGAGAGAGGAGCAGGAATGAAGTCCTGAGGACCAACAGAATGAATAGAAACAGGCAACCTTAGAAAACTGGGAGGTGGGGGAACCCTCTCGAATGAACCAGAGACCTGGGAAGTGAGAGACTCTCAGGACTCAAAGAGAGGGACCTTAGATAAAATGCCTAACAGGAGGAAAAGGGAACTTGTAGAGTTGACCTCCAATAGAAAGACAGGCCATCAAGTGGATGGATGGGCTTTTCATTCCACAGTCAAAAACTCTGACCCAGAATTGTTCCTGTCTAGAAGAACTCCAGGGACTAAAATGGAGAAGAGATTGAGGGAAAGGAGGTCCAGTGACCAGCCCAAATTTGGATCTTTCTTGAAGGGAGGCTCCAATGCCTGACATTATTACTGATGCTATGGTGTGCTTACAGACAGGAGCCTAGCATAGCTGCCCTTTGAGAGGCCCAACAAGAAGCTTACTGAGACAGATGCAGATATTTACACCCAATCAATGGACTGAAGTAGGGGACTGCTGTGGTTGAACTAGGGAAAGGCTGGAAAAAGTTGAGGAGGAGGGCGACACCATAAGAAGACCAGCAGTCTCAACTAACCTGGACCCCTGAGGTCTCTCAGACACTGAGCCACCAACCAGGCAGCATACACTTGCTGGCCTGAGCCCCCTGAAACATATACAGCAGGGGATTGCCTTGTCTGGCCTCAGTGAGTGAAGAGGCACATAACCATCTAGAGACTTGAGGCCCCAGACAGTAAGGAGGCCTGGCTGGTTGGAGTGGAATGGGCTAGAGAGGTGGGGACATCCTCTTGGAGACAGGGATGGAGGAATGGGATGAGGAAATATTGGAGGGTGGATCAGGAAGGGCATAACAACTGGACTGTAAAAAAATTAAAAAAAAAAACGATTTAAAAATTAAATTCAAAAAAGAAAAAAGAGAAAGAAAGAAAGGCTAAAACCACTGTTTTCAAAGTGTCCCTTTTTCTTCAATAACTTCAACTGGCAGGCTGGAAGTTAGAGCCCTGCAGTTCCTGGAGATAGAACAAAGGCTACTTTACTTAATCTCCTGCTGTTTTATGATGAGGTTAAACAGTTTCTTGTCTCAGAGGAACCCAGAAGTCAGGTCAGATACTAGGTAAACATTTTATTACTATATAGCAACCCTTAACATCTGTGTAAGACCAAGTCTTGCCCTCAACAACAGTCTTTCCCCTCTGCTATCTCAAGAGGAACCAAGAAGAAAGAACATCTGGGGCTTGCCCCCTGGCACTCAGTTATCAGTAAAGTATCACAATGGATTTCACAGGATAAAATTGATCCAATTAATGTTTAAATTATATAAATTGGCTGATATCTACTTCCTTTGCTTTTCAATATGTCATCCAATGTTTGCCAGATATGTACCTCAAACACATAAAAACCCAAATTGGTAAGATTTACCACTTAAAGTTTAATACACATACTATTCTATTTAATGAGCTAAAAAAATATTTAAACTCAAATTTAAGTTAGTCTAAGATTATGCTGAGTTTTAAATTTTTAACTTGGTTGTTATAATTACTTTTATTATTCTTCTCATTTGAACACTGACAACTAAGAAGTCAGCAGTCCACCATGAAAGATCAGCCAAATGCAGCTTACGGTTATGAATTTCTGTAAATCTTAAAACCACACATCAAAGACTAGACATGAACAGATTTAATATCTGTCCATAATGTAACATTTTGCAACATTCCTGGTAATTTGTTTAATTAATAAGGTGCTTATTGCACACATTTAATTGCAAAACATTGTATTACATTGTGGGGATATATGTAAGAGATGGTTCCTTGTCAAGTGTCAAAGGATAAAACTCTAATAAATGAATTTAAAAGTGAAAGAAATAGAAAAACATGAGGAATTCATTTTCTAATAGATAAATGTTTGAAAACTGTTCACAAGGCCATGGTCAAGAGTAAAATTTATTTCAATTTAAAACCTCTCTAATGTACTTTGAATATTAGTACACTTTCCTCTGCAATATATCATAGTGATTAAGAATATGAGCCTTTCAGAAATGGAGCTAACATTAGAATCTCAGCTATACCTCTCATTTCCTGGGGAAACTCAAACTCCATATAAAATGGAAGGAATATACCTATGCATCATAATAGTGATAAAAATTGAGTAAAATGACAACATATATGAGCCTTACACTGTTGGCAAATAGTAGACATTCCGTAAATGTTGGATATTTTCAAGTTGCCACAGGGTGAGCTTGAAAAGCTATTTTAGGATGTTATATTTATTTTAATTGAAACAGAGAATATGATGTGACAAATGTCCACCATCAAGCTCAGGTACGCCCACATGACTGTCATTTTTTTCATCTCAGGAGAAGTTTATTTAAGTTGTTATGCTTTCCTTTTATAGAGACACAAAGAAGACCACAAACTCTCTGAGGATAACTCTCTTCCTCTTATATATTTTTATGTTTCAAAACAACAGATCTCACAAATCAATATCAACTGGAAAAAGATAATCCAAGGGTTTGAACTCATAACAAGAGCATAGTACTGGTTTCTAAGAGTGTCTGTAACATAAAAACAAATGTAAGCATCTCTCTGTATTTTAGTTCACTTTGAAATACTGAACATACATATATTACAATATATTAAACAGCACTCATACGTGAAATATTCACAAAGGATTGATTGAGAATTAAGAATCAAATTCTGACTGATCAAGAGTAATGCTTCTGGAGATGATATTTATTACAATCATTAATAAGGAGGGGTGGGACAGAGACAAAGAGACAGAGACAGAGACAGAGAGGGATAGAAATAGACAGAGAGGCAGAAACAAAGAAAAGAGACAAATATTTCTTTAATGAAATATCCCCTCAACAAAGAGAATGACAACCCAACTAGATACGCTATGCTAGAAAATAAAACTCCAGTACCAAGAATAGATTATCCCTTTAGGAGTTGCTGGAGACACATAGATCCCTAAATATTAAAAACTATTGCCAATGCTCATGGTTACCTCCCAAAATTTGACATTACAACCCAGTTGCTGAAGACATCATTTACTTGAGTTTGAACATGGAAAAGTCAAAATGATTTTTGGTACCCTGGAAGCATCAGACCTACTAGTTATGTTTTACTAGTGCTACTAAGTTCTATACAGGCTACCAAAGGAGAAAATAGTTATCAATTTTATTCAACGGTGAACACTAAAAAGTATGGCAAGCCTGATAAGATATGCCCTTGTGCAAAGATTGTGTATGTTATGAAAATAGATTATTTTCTCTCCGGTGACTTTCTAAGGTGGGACTAGCTGGGAGGCACAGGCCTCAGAAGTGGCAGGGTAGCCGGTATAGGATCCTTTCTACCTCCATCTAGTTCTAGGAGGGACTGTGGACTCAGGAGGGATGACTTATCCACAGCCCTCTGCACTCAGGTCTTACCAGAGGAGAGCTGCTCTCCCAGAAGTGCTGACACAGGCTTACAGACCCACAGGAGGAAGAAGCTCCAGCCAGAGACAGCAAGAAAATCTAACACCAGAGACCAACAAATGGTGAAAGGCAAACGCAAGAACCTTGCCAACAGAAACCAAGACTACTTGGCGACATCAGAACCTAGTACTCCCACCTCAGGAAGTCATGAATATCTCAAAACACCAGAAAAGAAAGATTTGGATCTAAAATAATATTTCATGATGGTGATAGAGGAACTTAAGAAGGACATGAATAACTCACTTAAAGACATACAGGAGAACACAGGTAAAGAGGTTCAAGCCATTAAAGAGAAAAACACAAAATTCCCTTAAAGAATTACAGGAAAACACAACCAAACAGGTGAAGGAATTGAGCAAAACCATCCAAGACCTATAAATAGAAGTAGAAACAGTGAAGAAATCACAAAGAGAGACAGCTCTGGAGATTGAAAACCTAGGAAAGAAGTCAGGAACCATAGATGCAAGCATCACGAACAGAATACAAGATATAGAAGAGAGAATCTCAGATGCAGAAGATACCATAGAAAACATTGATACAACAGTCAAAGAAAACACAAAAATGCAAAACGTTTAACTCAAAACATCCAGGAAATCCAGGACACAATGAGAAGACCAAACCAAAGGATAATAGGTATAGAAGAGAGTGAAGACCTCCAATTAAAGTGTCAGTAAATATCGTCAACAAAATTATATAAGAAAACATCCCTAACCTAAAGAAAGAGATGCCCATGAACATAGAAGAAGCTGATAGAACTCCAAATAAACTGGACCAGAAAAGAAATTTCTCCCACCACATAATAGTCAAAACACCAAATACACAAAACAAAGAAAGATTACTAAAAGCAGTGAGGGAAAAAGGTCAAGTAACAAATAAAGGCAGACTTCTAAGAATTACATCAGACTTCTTGCCAGAGACTATGAAAGTCAGAAGATCCTGGGTTGATGTCATACAGACCCTAAGAGAACACAAATGCCAGCCCAGGGTACTATACCCAGCAAAACAATCAATTACCAAAGATGGAGAAACCAAAGTACTCCATGACAAAACCAAATTTACACAATATATTACAACAAATCCAGCCCTTCAGAGAGTAATAAGTGGAAAACTTCAACATAAAGCGGGAAACTACTTCCTAGAAAAAGTAAGAACGTAATCTTCTAACAAAATCAAAAGAAGATAGCAAATGAACAGAATTCCAACTCTAACAACAAAAATGACAGGAAGCATCAATTACCTTTCCTTAATATCTATTAATATCAATGGACTCAATTCCCCCCAAAAAAGACATAAATTATCAGACTGGGTACATAAACAGGAACCAACATTTTGTTGCATACAGGAAACCCACCTCAGTGACAAAGACAGACACTACTTCAGAATAAAGGCTAGAAAATTTTTTCCAAAACAATGATCCCAAGAAAAAAGCTGGAGTAGCCATTCTAATATTGAATAAAATCAACTTTCACCCTAAAGTGATCAAAAAAGATAAGGAAGGACACTTCATACTCATCAAAGGTATGATCTACCAAGATGAACTCTCAATACTGAACCTCTATGCTCCAACTGCAAGGGTATCTACATTCATAAAAGAAACTTTACTAAAGCTCAAAGCACACATTGCACTGCACACAATAATAGTGGGACACTTCAACACCCCACTCTCTGCAATGGGCAGATCATAGAAACAGAAACTAAACAAAGACATGGTGAGACTAACAGAAGTTATGAAACAGATGAAATTAACAGATATCTATAGAACATTTTATCCTAAAACAAAAGGATATACCTTTTTCTCAGCACCTCATGGTACCTTCTCCAAAATTGACCATATAATTGGTCACAAATCAGGCCTCAACAGATACAAGAAGACTGAAATAATTCCTTGCATACAATCAGGTCACCATGGACGAAGGCTGCTCCTCAATAACAACATAAACAATTGAATGTCCATATACATGTGGAAGCTTAACAACACTCTACTCAATGATAATTTGGTCAAGGAAGAAGTAAAGAAAGAAATTAAAGACTTTCTAGAGTTTAATGAAAATGAAGCCACAACATACCCAAACTTATGGGACACAATGAAAGCAGTCCTAAGAGAAAAACTAATAGTTCTAAGTGCCTTGAAAAATAAAATGCAGAGAACATATACCAACAATTTGACAGCATACCTGCAAGCGCTAGAACAAAGAGAAGCAAATTCACCCAAGAGGAATCAAAGGCAGGAAATAAACTCAGGGCTGAAATCAATCAACTAGAAACAAAAAGAACTATACAAAGCATCCAACCAAACCAGGAGCTGGTTCTTTGAGAAAATCAACAAAATAGATAAACCCTTAGCCAGATTAACTAGAGGACACAGAGATAGTATCCTAATTAACACGATCAGAAATGAAAAGGGAGACATAACAACAGACACTGAGGAAATCCAAAAATTTATGAGATCCTACTACAAAAGCCTATACACAACAAAAATGGAACACCTGGATAAAATGGACAATGATTTTGGACAGATACCAGGTACCAAAGTTAACCCAAGATCAGATGAATGATCTAAACAGTTCCATATCTGCTAAAAAAAAAATAGAAACAGTTATTAATAGTCTCCCAACCAAAAAGAGCACTGAACAAGATGAGTTTAGTGCAGAGTTTTATCAAACCTTAAAAGAAGACCTTTTACCAATACTCCTCAAACTATTCCACAAAATAGAAACAGAGGTACTCTACCCAATTTGTTCTCTGAAGCCACAATTACTCTGGTACCTAAACCACACAAAGACCTAACAAAGAAAGAAAACTTCAGACCAATTTCCCT